>NW_014575291.1:0-108099 GCF_000527765.1 Bipolaris victoriae FI3
GCAGCCGTGTGTGTGTGTGTGTGTGTGTGGGGGGGGGGGGGGGATGGAAAAGGACGCGCGAAAAGCATGTGAAATTTGGGAGTCACTTGGTTGTTTTGGGGAATGAGAGTCTGGAACGCTTCGGGGGTTGATAAGGGAAGTGTGGGGTAGGGAGGCTTGGTACGTCACTGGGACTGACAGGGTGCTTGCGAGTGGCGCTGACTGCGCTACATGTTGCATGGGGCCAATGCGACATGTACGTATTCAAGTGTACCAAAAAAAACATGCGTGTGAGACTAGAGCTTTTGTTTGAAGAAAAGGAGGAGGTTTAATATAGCATGTAATCGTATGATCGTGTATTCATCTATTCAATCAACAGGCTCAGAAGGAATCCCCCACTCATTCTCCTCTTCCTCGTCTTCTCTCTCCCCTTCCTGCCCTTCCTCCTCCTCCCCAACCCACCCCATTCCCCCTTCCACAACCTCAAACCGCTCCAAAAGCCCAACATCCCACCCCTGAAACTTCTTCGCAGTCGGCGGTAACAACCGCTGACTCTGCCGTAGCGCTTGATCCAGCTCGTTGTATAAGTCTTTGGAAAACTCTACATCTTCTATACTCGCACTCTCAACGTCGCCGGGTTGCAGCGGCGCCCAGGTTTGTCTTTGGTAGAAGATTTTCATGCAGCGGGTGGGGTCGAAACGGTTGGGGGAGGGGATCGAGGAGGAGAAGAGGAGGTCTGGGGTGAAGACCCATATGAGGATGGAGGGTGTGGGTTCTACTGTGTTGTCTGGAGGAGGGGTAGGGGTGTGAATGTGGAATTTTCGGACTGCAGTGTTTTCTATGAGAAAGAGGAGACGGGCTGAGATCCATTTTTGTGGTGAGTAGAAAAAAGATGGGATGTTGGCAAATTTGGAAGATAGGGTTAAGCGCCATTTATGGATGCGCCAGCCGTTTGTGAGGGGATCTTGGATACCGAGGGGTTGGGTGCAGTGTTTGCAGAGGAGTGTGTGCGGATTTACTTCTTCTTTATTCTCTTCGGCAGATAGCTATGAAGTGTTAGTATCACATAGAGAAGAAAAAAAAGGACATCTATATGTATGAAGAAAGAGCATGTAGCCTTGGACTAAACCTGTCAATCCCAATGGTCAAAGGGTATAGAGACAGTGAAACGCCAGGCCGCTGTCTCCACGGAATCAGCAACCCATCAACCTCGAAAGGAGAAGGTATATCCGGAACCAGGAGACCGTGTGTGAGCCTGTTGCTCTGGGGCGCTTGTATCAACGATAGTGCCATGGAAAAAGGCTATGTCGCCTTCTTTGCGCCCCGACGCGCGTATGATGAAATAACAACATACGAGCGCGTGAATAAATAAAAATCAGAAGAAAGTTATGGGCTTACCTGCGCGCCCACACAATCAGATTCCGCAAAGAGGAAGCTTGCGAGATCCACAAAGCCCACCCCTTCCTTTGCCTGTAGACGGTTGGCAGCCGCGTAGCCCTTCTGTCCAATCGCATGTTCATGCGTGTGATTGTGCAAGTGATGCTCATCCGGTTTGTGACAGTGCCAGAAGTCCATCATCTCAGCCCAATTCTCATTAGGCAAATCTTTCCACTGATGAATCTTTCCCTTTGGCACAACAATGCGCTCACAGCTTTTGCACAGTATCTCTGCATCCTCTGCGCCGTTCAGCGAGGCACCGTCCCAAGGCACAATGTTAGCCTGTCGGTCTTGGCGTTGCAGAGCCCCCAAAAGATCACTTCCTTCCTTCTCTTCCAGTTGCAGGCGTAGCGTCAGCTCCTTACTTGGAGGACGCGATGGTAATTCGAGTGCGGCATCGCCAGCACCCTTGACGTTGATCGGCAGACGTATTGTTGCTGACTCTCCCTCATGCGACACGGTGATGTAGGAGCCATCGGCGGACAGCTTCGCGTCTGTCTGCCGCGAGTGGTTTGTGCGCAGCGACGCAAAGAGCGTTACTGTCCGGATATGCAGCAAGAGCTCGGCGTACAGGGTTATCGACGTTTCGTTGGGCAACATGGGGCGTGCATTATCCTCGTCGCTCTGTAGCAGATTCGGGGCGTGAACCTTGGTGGGTTCCGGCGCAGGCTTAGGGTTCATCAGGTCTTTGATCGTTTCAGGAGACAGACCGAGCGCTTCGTATGCTGACTCGGGAAGTAGCGGGCGCGACATACTTCGTGATTGCGCTCCATGGTGGCGGGGATGGACGTGGGGTTGCTAGTAAGTCAATGAGCTTGCGCGCGACAAAGTTGACTTAACCAAGACAAGAGTGGGTCCGCCTGGGAGATTCTAACTGCATCCAGCCTTCTTGATGCATCTCGCTCGGAGCCATACGGCGCAATTATATGTATTATGTACTACTTCTGCTGCATGCAATAATGCTATCAACTGTGACATGAAATTAAATTTACTCAACCATGTTGCTCGTGACTTCTTTCAGCGTGTTCGAACCGCATCTACTGTCCCTTCTTCTCCTCTGCCTTCTTCTCCTGCTCCAAAATGTATTGCACGCCTCTCTTGATACCTTCGTCAAGATCAACAAGCGGCGCATATCCCAGTCGCTGCTTTGCCTTGTTGATGCTGTGGTATTTGGACATGCTACTGTACTTTACTTGAGCCCGGGTCAGGTTCGGTTTCTTGCCCATGAGCCAGAACACGTTCTCCAAGACCGCGCCAATGGCCCAGGCAAAATCAGCGCTAAGATGCCAGACGCTACTCAAGGGCACGCGGTCACCTGCCTCATGCCAGACTTTGCGCGCAAAGTCCCAGAAGTAAACAGGCTGGCCATTGGTGATGAAGAAGGCCTCACCATCCACGCGCTCTGTGTCCAGAGGGATGGTGGGCAGAACTTTGTGGGTATGGAGGAGAGCCAGAACAGCGAGGACGTGACCATGGGCGACATTCTCAACATACGTAAAATCGAACAAGTTTGTGTTGTCGCCGACCTGAAACTTGGTTTGTCCCTTGCGGCACGCGGCGACCATCTTGGGAAGCAATTGAACATCGCCCTCGCCGAAGATGCCTGCAGGACGGATAGCGCAGGTCAGGAAGTTTTCGGGGTTGCGGTTCGCTTGGAGTACGGCGGTCTCTGCGTAGGCCTACATGCATGGATTAGCAATGGCAAGTAAACGAAGAATGTCCGCTTACCTTGGTAGTAGTGTAGTACTCGGGTTGGTCAGCACCAGTGACAAGAGGCCACCTTTCGTCCGCATTGATGAGCTCTGTCGTAGGATCGAGAATCACACTTGCTGAACTTGTGTAGACAAAGGCCTTGACACCAGCTTCTTGCGCCGCTTGCAGCAAGACCTTGGTTCCTCCAACATTGACCTTGTCGTGGATTTCAGGCTTCAGGTCGAAGTGTGGAGAGGCTGTGTGAATGACCGAGTGGGGCTTGACCTGGGAAAACAGAGCCTTCATTGCAGCAGCATCGGTGATGTCGCCATCATGGTAGGAGACGGTCGGACTGGCATGGCGATTTGAGCTGGTCCGCAAATCAAGGACTGCAATCTGTGTTTGTGGGTGGCGCTTCACAATGAAGCTGACGATGTGACTGCCTAGGAAGCCGCACCCGCCGACGACGAGGACCTTTCCGAGAGACTGTATTTCTTCCGCACGCGACATTGTGGATGATGTTTAGTAATGGCGAAAGAGACGGTACGGGGATTAAGGTTTGCTTGCGGAGAGGTCGGGGATCTATTTCCGCCCAGGGGTATTGCATGGATTGGCAGTCCCCGCATGTTGCTCAGGGTCCGGACGGTCTTAGTCCGGCCATGCTCTACTCCTGGACGAGTCTACAATCTTCAACATTACATCATTCTCTGAATCATGCTCTCGTGAATTCACTTCGCGAAGAGAAATTTACCATAGTTGAAAGTTTGAGGCGGTATTTTGCACACATAGACTTGGTTCGTATTATCTGGCTTTCGTTCAATGCCTGTAACCCATATAGATGCATATACGCGCACATGTGCGCCCATGCAAGAACTCGATGTATTCATGATAAATTGTACCACCATTGGTTAACTAACGCCATATTTTGAGGTGGTCATCTTTCATACTACGATGCCTAGTAGAGCCCACAAACGCCGTATAATGCAAGCCTGGATCAGACTTGGGGTATCATGTAAGATCATCACTAATGCGGTAGGCCGTTAAATCGTCATCCGCATAACCCTCTTTTTTTAACTTAGAAGAAATTTCTATGTTTTGATCAGCACATGGCTACGACGTAACAGACAGCAGACTTACTCAGCGCTGTCTTGCGCGGACCGCCTCAAGCGACGGTTGTAGAGCTTCTTGTCTTCTGGACTTCCCCAGAAAAGCTTTGCAGCCTCGGGATTTACCAACGTGCGCGGGTCGTACGCAGGTGACTCCTCCTCGATAGCTGCAATGATAGCCTCAATGTGCGACCGCATATCGTCTTTGCGAGCAGCGTCGTAACAAAGAATACCGTCGGGGGACACGCGATGGTGGTACAGAATTGGTGTCTCGAACCGGACTCGAGGTAGGACATCTGGGAACTTGGGGCTGATGTATAGCCTAATCCTGAACATGCCTCCGTCAAGGTTTGTCATGGGCCGACCAAAGAGCACCAGCTGCCATACAAATGGATTCTTGTCGACCAAGTCAAGGTCCAATGCGATTGCGTCTTGCTTCTTGTACTTCTCGACAATCTGTTCGTATTGCCGCTGAAGGTTGTTGGCAATGCTCATCTCTTTCTTAACGGCTGCCATGCCTTCCAAGGCCCAAGATTCCATTTCCTTGTTGAGAGTCTCGAAAATCTTGACGAGGCGCTCCCGGAGAGACGTGTATTGGAAAACGCCCTCCATGGTATTTCCTGGACCTTCGAATGGCATCTTCTCAAAGCGATCTCCATCTTTGTTCTGCTTGACCGCTTCGTCTACCCGGGTGAGATAGGACTGATAGTACCACAGAAAACGTCGCTTGCAGAGATCCTTGAAAGGCTCGAACGGCGCATCGTCTCTGTTGGACTGGTAGTCTTCTTCAGCGTTGTAGATTGTCACGCCAGGCCTCTGTCGGTTGATGCCTAGGTATTCCTCAAGCCGTTCAATAACAGATATGCGTAGAGACTCATGTCGAATCTTGTCTACGTATGCTTCTTGGTTCTTCTTGTCATAGTCGGAGTTCGCGTCTTCAAAACCGGGCTCGTTCTCGTACGGGTTGCCGGACATGAGACTCTGGATGGAGATCAGGATTGACTCGAGGCCTTGTGCAGATGACCACTCTTCACCACGCTCGCCTCGCCATGTGCTGGATCATGTAAGTTTTGGAATAGGTAGAGAACGTGGTTTTGCTGACCCAAGAATTGACAGGCACACCTTTCCGCCTGCGTAGATGTTGGGATTGAAGCGCGTGCGCCCGCCGTTTGTGGTTATGGCTGTTACGCTTGGTGCTTTGGTTGGATAGTCTCGAGTGAACTTGACGGCAAATTCGAAGAAGCCAAACTCGTATGGGGTATCAGGCGGGCCTATGATGAGTGCCCGCACATGGCGCACATCGATGTCGCGGCAGGCGACGGCTATTGAGAGGTCGGATCCGCGCTGGATCTCGCCCAATTCGCGGGTGATTCTGAGAATACACTGATTCGACATGGTCCCGTGGCAACGTCTCTGCTAGGGTCTCGTATGTGAGTAGGTTGTGCGGGCTGGAGGCGCGGGGTCAGTGGGCTTAGTGAGGGCCTAGAGGAGACAGCTGATCGAACGGTCTGGAAGTCGTTATTGGGCAAAGTGACTGACAGCCGACAAGCAGTCGCTCGGGCACCTCTAGGCTACCGTATCGGCAATCAAATGCGCAAATCCCGCAAGATTCAGCAGCCTCGTGGGTTCGTTTGCTTGATTTCGCGACGCCGTTGGAGTTGTGGTTCAGAAGAAAGTGAGGAGAAAACAAAGTATTATGTGGGTGACCTTGTACCCCCAGCCGACAGCAGTAGAAGAACTTGCAGGAAGGCTGTAGATCGTTACGGTGTCAAGGCAGGCATGGGTAACGAAGCCCTAGTAGCTCGGGTTGCAGGGAGATGCATGCGGAGGGGCAGAATCCGTCACCGCTCACGGAACCCAAGCCGCAACACCACGCTCTAATTGTCGCGATAGCCAGCAGATAAGGCTGCGTCTGCAACATGTATGCCTCAGGTCTTGTATCATAGCATTCCAGCTAACGGTCATAGGGTTGTCTTTGCGCTCTTCATAGTAAGCAAGTCGGGTGGCCTCATCTACAACCGCGAGTTTCACACGGGCATGAACAAGCTCACCAGCAATGACTACCTTATGCTTGCTGGATCCTTCCATGGGTCAGCCCTACTACAAGCGCAATCATGGCTCTGCTAACCCCGCTCCAGTATGCACGCCATAACCGCCCAACTCTCTCCTGTGCCACCCGCTCGCGCACCCCCTCCCTCAACTACCACCCCAAACTTGCAAACCTTCCCCGTCCGCGCTACCGGTATTGAAGTGCTCGAAAGCTCCCACTTCCGCATTCAATGCTTCCAAACACAAACCGGAGTAAAGTTTCTACTCTTCACCGAGCCGCAACAACCAAACGTGGATACAATGATAAAGAAGATATATGAATTGTATGCCGACTACGTCATGAAGAATCCATTCTACACCGTGGAAATGCCCATCCGATGCGACAAGTTCGATCGAGGGTTGGATGGATTCGTGAAGGTGAGAGGGTGAGGGCAGCACAGTCTATAAGGAGGACATGACGATCGCGGAATGAGGGGCTGGTCATGGCATGTGGCCGCAATTGATATACATGGCCATATGAGAAACGCCCAGCTCGCACGCCCATAGTGCATGCATAGTGTGCATCAAGGAGCGCGGCGATTGTGGAAAGACGTTGGGTTTAAGAGCAGCATCTTCAAAGACAGATCACTCTCAATGGCTCCTACCGTTGCAACAGACGTCGACGTCATTGAAGCGTCGTTTGGATAGGGATAGCCGGGCTCGAGGGACACGAGTCATCAACAAACACGACACATGATCATGTCAGGTTAAGCAGATTGGCAAAATCATTATTTGTTTCATTCATCCATCTGTGTCAGATGTGGTGACACTAGCTCTAGTCATACAGTAGACGCCGTAGATGCTCTGCCCGGTAGAAAGGCTCTATACGGAAGCTATGCCAAACGCACCTTGACGCCGTGCCACGCCTACTCTGGCTCATGCTGTGTCCATCTTATCTGTGTCATCGTCCTTTTTGTTCTTGCTTCCACTTCCACTAGGCTGACCCTGATCATCTAACAATGGTTGCTTCTCATCGCCCTCAGCAACTGGCTCTAGCTCCGACTTGCCCTCCGCAGCCTCCTTAGCCTTCTTATCCTTCTCTTGTCGTGCCTTCTCTTCTTCGAAAGACATTCTAAGCGCAAGTGCAAGTTCCGGGTCGACCGAAGGATCTACTCCGAACTCGAAGTCATTGCCGCCCGATGCACCGCCGCCACCACCTCCAGAACCGCCTTCGCCCCCAGCGTTGGACGCGCCCTCTCCGCCGACAATGGGTGTGGTAATCAAAGAATCGCTGAGTAGGTTTGCGCTGGGTGGGATGATGGCTAGGTAGGAGCCTTCGGCGCTCTGCACGTTGTCGCTGAAGGCCTGGAGTTTCCGCGTGGTGTCGTCACTGAGTTCGCCGAACGCGATGATATCAATGCTGATACCGCTCTTCTTCATCTTCTTCGCCAATTTCACCAGGTTCTTCTCCTCTTCCTCGATAGGACTGCAGTTGAATATGACTATTCTCTGCTTCTGTGACTTGTTCTGCCTATGCTTGAGAGCCAGCTGCGCGCCCTGGTCAGAAGTGATCCCATCTAATGTTACAGGAGAACGTACCGCCGCCACGTTGATGCCAGTGACGAAATGTGAGCTACCCTTTATCTTTGTCCTGTGCAGTCCATCAAGCACCTTGCCAATATCCGTTGTCAGAGTCGTGAGGATCTCCGGAGTGTTGCCTCCCATGCTCATCAAGCCCACAGAAGACTCTGGGTTTGCTCCAGTCTTCGCGGAGAAGATCATGTTGACAGCATCCTGTTGCGCTTCCCATCGCGAGGGTACATAATCGCCGTTTCGACTAGCTTCGCTGTTGTCAACACTGCGAAGGTTAGTAAGGAAAGGCAGATGTGGGGTTTGGAGGCAAACGTACACTATCATGGAGGCTTCTAACACCATCTTGAATGTGATTTGTCCTAGGTGTCGAAGTGATAGTTTGGGGTAGTTGATTAGATCGACGGTTACGGTATGCTGCTGAGCTTAGGTCGCCGCAGCGGAGACCGGAGGCTGGCAAGCAAACCCCCGACGTCACGTGGGGACGAGAGACAGCGGGAGACCGTGCGGGACAATGCCAGAGGAAATGACTCGTATTCCGATGGAGATAATCGAAACCTTACTCGTGTGTTTTGAGATATGGTGAATTGCGCGCCTTATTGTGCAGCGCTGTGTTGTAGTCGTTTTGTTGGAAGTGACTCATTTGGTACTCGCTGAAGAAACAATGTCGTAATTATTATTCTACATTCTGTGCAGCCTGGAGGTGGTCGGCAACCTTGGCATAGGTGTAAGTACAAAAGCCTCGCCAACTGTTCATCTTTCCTTCCTCCACCATCCCACACCACACAGAAGCCGCAACCAACACCACCCACAACCACGCCAGAATACACCAAAAACTCTCCCAGCTGTTGCAAAAGGTACCGGATAGCCTCGCGGCGTTTTTTCTCACCTTGTATCTGCTCTCCCATTGTCAGCGTCGCGGCCTAGTACGCGTTGTTTACTCTCTGGACCCAGCACCTGAAGGACACAGCCTCAATCGCAGCAACGGCACCAAAGCTTCTTTGGACTACCCAAGGATCTCTTCGCGACTCTAAGGGATTTTCTGAAAACTTCTCGTCATACCCGTTACCGCCATCCCGCTACCGCCATCAACCTGGTGGTTGTTCACGCGTCACTACTACCGTCACCATGAACAACATTGCCGGCGGACTTACAGCTGAGGCCAAGGCCAATATGCTTGCGAACCTCCAAATCGAACTCAACTCGCGCATTGAGAAGCTGCGATCCCAGTGCGAGGCTCAGTGCGCCAGTATGCAGTCGCGCCTCGAGCGACGCGTCAACCGCATCCCGGTCGTGACGCGCCAAACCACACTCGCCAACCTCCTCAAAGCATCAGCACCAGTACAACTTATTGTCGCGCCTGCCCCACCAACCAAGGTCACAACTACAACCGCCGTCATCACAACATCGACTACCACTACTGCCGCCACCAAGAAGGCAGCCGGTACTGGCACTGCTGGCCGCAAACCTCGCAATGCTGCTCCCAGCGCGCCTTCTTCAAGACCCGCATCCTCTCCAGAAGTGCGCATCAAGTCCACTTCCACAACCAAGACTACCAATACCAAGACTGTCCCCACATACGCCAAAGCAACAAAGACGGCCCGAGCGAAGAAGCGCAGCAGCGACGAACTGTCTGGCGAGGACAAGGAAAACTCCGAATTGCCTGTGCCCAAGAAGCGCACTAGAAATGTTGCTCCCAAGACTGAAGTCGAGAAGGCTGAAAAAGCCGAGAAGAAGACGACGGCCAGTGGCATCACACGTTCGACTCGGGCTGGATCTCGCACCAAGCCTGCGGGCGGCCATGTACTGTCTCCCAAGACCAACGCAGCCAACGCGCGCAAGCCCGCTCCTACTGCGCGTAGCGTCCGCCCCCGGTAGCGCCCTTAGACGGATATGGTTACGCAGCATATGTTATTTTGGCGTTTGGTGATGATACCCCTCTCGTTTTTCGGCATCTGGGCGGCGCTATTTGTTTTCAAAGTGTTTTTTTGATTGTTTTTTTTGTTTTTGTCTGGAATCCCTGAATTTCTGGGTTTCCTGCATTTTCTCGATGATTGACTCTCCGGATATCTGGATTTTGATTTTTCTCTCTTCGACTTTCACATCATCTCGACTCCAGCAGTTTGGTTCACCTCGCCATTGGCTTGAATGAAGGTCTCTTTCCCCCGTTCGAGTTCCAGCCGCCCGCAAGGGAAGGCTCTCACGGGGGAAATTTTCCGGAACACAGCCGGGTTGGAGGAGATATATCTTGCTGGGGTTGAGGGCAAAAGTGTGGGGTTCGCTTCGCATCGTGTATTAGTTTTGTTGTCTATGTTTTTTCTTGTTTTTTGGATTTTGTTTGATTGTTCAATTTTGCATAGCGATGAACGCTTTGCTTATTTTGTTGGACTGTTGTTTTGCATAGCGACGAAGGCTCTACTCATGTAGCATAGGAGAGAGATGAATCATGACATGACATTTTCATTTTCTTCGTCATAGCAATAGTCGTGGTGTTTGATGAGCCTAATCCAGAGACTTCAAAAAACATAATAGGTATACAGCGATGATAACAATAGGGTAACTTTTCAGGTCTCCCATCTCCCAGACGCGTTTTTTAGTCCCATTCCATGATAGCTTCCTCGACAAGCGGCTTAATGACCTTCCTGCCCGCATCCGATCTATGCTGCCAAACCATCTGCCTAGGCGCCAACTCATCCGCCCTGTGCCAAGGCTGGAAATCAATGCCGTCCTTGTTGTTCTCAATCGCGTCCTTGACAAGCTTGAAGAGCGAATCCGCTTGATCTTGATCAATACGCACATCGTCGCGGACAACAAGCACGATTTCCCTGATCTTCTCTTTGCTGCCGTCCTTGTAGTGCTTCTTGTACTTGTTGATTGAGACGGAGACGTCGACGTTGGCTTGGGCGGTCCATGCGGCGTGGATGGCGAACCAGTCTGTGCAAAGGTGTTAGCTTGAGACTTTTTGGGGGTAAACAAGGAAGGGGCAATTGAACGTACCAAATAGCTCCTGAAACTCGGTCTTGAGGATCTGTTCGTCCATGGAGTAAGGGATAGATGCGAAGCCGACGCTGATGGCAGGTGTGCGTGGAGAAGGCGTGTCGATTGCGTCGGACTTCCAATCGCGGCGGAGGAGGTCGTATAGGCCGAGATTGTCAATGTCCTTTTGGGCCTTGGTAAGTTCGTCATCGAGATCTTCCATGACGTCTTTGAGGTCGTCGTCCCTCCAGTTGCTGCGTGCGAGAATGCGCTTGGAAATCTCAATGTCGGCTTTGGTGGTCTTGTCGCCTGTGAGGCCGCCAGAGTCAATGGCAATGGCGCTGAGAATAAGCTCGAGGAGCTCGTGTGGCATGTGGTATTCTTCGTCGAGCTTCTCTAATTCGTCGAGCATTTGACGGGCGACAAGGGTTGTGCAGCTTGCTGCCGTCTCAAAGACACGGGGATCGGCGTCTGGTGCGGTGCCGCGGTCTTTGTGGTGGTCGAAAATGCTCAGAATCTTGGCGGCTGACCATTTCTTAAGGGGTTCCGAGTGGTCGACGAGGACAATGCCCTTGAGCTTGGTGCTCAATGTCTCTGGATCTTCGGGCAGTTCGTCTAGTGTCAGCAGGTCCTCGTGGCCAGGCGTCATTTGCGAATTGTCCAGGGCCAGCTTGTTCTCGGGCCTCAGATCAAGGGCATGGGACGGGGTCTGCAACAAGGCAATGGCCTTGAGGGGGTTGGAGGTGTTCATGGTGGCATGTTCGAGGTGGTATGCCCAGGTCAGAGCTGCAGTCATCGAGTCCATGTCACCGCCCTCATTGCCCTGGACCAGAATCCACTCCGACTCTTTTCCAGCTTGCCAATCAATCAGAAACTCCTTCTTGGTCTGGCGACTCCATTCGCTGAAGTGGCCGACTCCTACAGGCTTGGTGGATGGTTTGGATAACGCGTCAAGGACTACCTGCTGGGGTGCGGCAGCAACATGGCTGACAGCCATGAGGCCCGGCAAGAGGGCGCGAATAGGCTTCATGGTGGAGAGAGGTGGGATGTGATGGCGATAGGTGGGAAGAGAGGGCGTGGGTACTATAAATGTTGAGGCGCAAAGGCGGCCCTGTTTCAGGCACAGATGGGGACAGCAGGCGTGGGACTGTTGCGTCACAGCATTGGCCAAAGCGTGACGGGCCAAGGCAGAGACGCGTCTCAGCCCTATAGCAGGCTTGCCGCATCGAGCAAAAACTCGCCTCACTTGTGGTTTTCTGGCGACGTGTTGGGCTTTGGCAGAAAGCATGGAGCGACGGCATAAGTACAGAGGTACCGTTGGATTACACATTAGCGGGTTCGTAGTAATACACAATCCTAGCACATGACTGCGGAGGCAATGGCCATGCCTCTCGGTCGATCGGTGGAACCAGAAATCCCAGGCCAAGCGGGCTAGCCGACCAAAACGAGCAACCTTTACTACGAGATATCAGCACCATCGTAACATGATTTTTAATAAGATTTCGACTAGATGAAAACGCTAACCCGATGTCAATGATTCCCAAGCGAATGACAAATACAATAGTAATGGTGGTGGTGGGCGATGTTATCTCCCGACTTCATCGGTCGACCGAGAGCATGTATCGCGTCTTCGGCTGCTGTAGCTTGCTGCTTGTATGCTGTCAAGGCTAGGCTAGAGCCCATGAAGGATGCGGGACGCTGCCACGCTAGCACATGGCCAGGGTGACGGCTCGTTTATGTTCTGGTGGCACATCACGTTTCAGCGCGTGTTTATATGCCCACGGGATGTGTTGTATAGTGTGTAATCAAGCAGTAATATAGATGTATGGATGTAGTAGCAGTAGCTGGCGGCACTGTGCAAAAACAATATTGCACTCCCCGCACGGCCAGCGTGTTTATGACGCAAAGTTTCCGGCTGCTGTTTGGTCCGGGCGCCGGCCGTCGCGGAGTGGCTGTGGCGAGCCTTCCCCGTATACGCTGCCGCCCGTCCCTCCAGCCACAGCACTACAAAGACTACATCCATGCCCACTCCCTTAAAACCTTTGTCCACACCCTTTTCAGGACGCCTTGCATCCACATATGTACACATGCTGCTTCCCCCCTCCCTAGCGTCGCCCTAGCCTGACCCTGCCCAGGATCCACGCCCTATCTGCTTACTGAACCATCAACTAAGCTCTTGCCGGTTGCGACCGGACAGACGCACGCTTAGAAAGCACTGCATCTAACCATCTGCCCTTCTACTTCCCCAGCCCGGCTCCTCTGTCGCCCACGCTTTTTTTTTCCTGGGGAGACGCCCGTCGTGACTACTGCAACCATGGAACCCAGGCAAGACGATCAAAGCCTCCCACAGGCATCGCCCGTCACTTCGACTACTACCACCACTACCACCTCTGGTCCCCATACTACTACTATTTCAACCACTCACACGACTCCGGGACAAGGGGCCACGATACACCACTCTCCAGAGGGTTCAACCACCATCACTCACCCTACTGTTACTACCACCACCCACATACCTGCGCCCCAACCTTCTGCCTCACCACCGCGCGTGCACCAAGCGCCGTCATATCCCCTGAGACTACGCAGTTCCTCCGTCCGTACCCAGAGAGCTTCACTCCCACCTGAAAATACTTCACAGACTATCCAAGAGGCCGATGCAGCACCAGCTCCTTCAAATCAAGCGCTAGCTGTCGACGATGCATGGCAAGGTGGTCGTAGACGAAGCAGTTCCGAGCCGCGCCCGCCTCCACAAGCCATGTTCAATGACGATGCCCTGCGGCCTCAACTGACAGGAACGTCCCATTTACAGCCATTGTACGAACATGATACACAAGCTACGGCCCCTTTTTCTGGCAACGGTCCTCCGCAGGCTCAGGGTGCTAGCAACCCACGAAGAGGCCTCACTCGGACGTCTTCAGCCTTCCATATGCGTCGAAGCCAGAAGACTCCCCGCCAAAACATGATGGGTGATAATGTCGTTGACGTACTCGATGTCATTGGTTAGTGATCTCTCAACGGTTCACTATCGTAGGCTAATGCAATTCCCAGATCCCGAAATATCTACCCTGACGACACTAAACAATGTTCAAAACTCGTTGTTTATACCCAATCTGCCCTGGCTCTACAATCGCCAGCCTACATACGATCTGGTGCAGACTGAGTCTGAGTCATCCGATGAAGAAATGGGCACGGCTAGGGGAGCAAGAGACGCAGAAACGACACGAACGGGCGAAGCAGGACGACCAACGAGCGATGCACGCGGCGATGATGGTGAGTTGCTTCGCCGAAACTCAATCGACTCGGTTCTGTCCACTATGGAGGAAGGCCCCGGTCATCACTATGCCGTGCTCCCTCACGGTGCTTCCTTGACAGGATGGACAGACGAGGAGAAGGCAGCTCTCGATGACCATGTGCGTCATCTCCTTCACTCGCGACGCGCAAAGTTTAAGCGGACCATGAAGGGTTTCGGACGCTACGTCCGCAACCCGCTTGGCTTCATTGTCACGTTGTACTTCTTCCTCATTACCTTTTGGGGAGCAGCATGGGTTCTGTTTCTTATCGGTTGGATCTACGTTGGCCACCGACAAGACTATTTTGTCGAAATTGCCGACCAGATTCTTACCGCTCTGTTCTGTGTGGTTGGAATCACCATGTTTCCCTTCCGCCTTGTCGACACTTACCACATGGCTTTTGTCGCTTACTACGCGCACAAAACCTGGAGAATCCGCAAAGAGAGGGGCCTAAAGGAACTAAAGGACCACAACGAGCTCCCAGCTATGCCACCATCTTCTGCCTGGGAAACTGGAGAAGCGCTGGAGGAAGATGTGGAGACACCTGTGTTGACTGCGGAAGAGCAAAAGAAACTGGAACATCACCAGGGCAAGTTGGCCAAGTCGCATACGTTCTACCGGCCTCACGAAACATATACACACCATGCCTTTTCCATTCGTCTACTCATCACCATTATCGTCCTTCTCGACTTCCACTCTATGTTCCAATGTGCCCTTGGTGGCACTACATGGGGCATCTACTACAAGAATCGGCCCAAAGAAGTCACCGCTATCATCCTCAGCTTCAGTCTTACATGCAATATTACTGCCGGTATCCTCATTGGCCGAGGCGACCGGCGCAGCCGCAAGACACTAGTCGTTGAGCAGATGCTCCGCCAAGAAATGACAGAGGAAGCACTCAAGAAGCTGAGGAAGGAACGCGGTATCAAGGCAAAGGGACTTATGAACAAGACGGAAAAGAAGCAGATGGACAAGAAGTTGGGCCAGAGGACCAAGAATCCCTTGGACACTATTTTGCATCGCGGTTAGAATGCTAGCGTTGTTGTTTGCATTTTCTTTTTTCAAACATTATAGAAAAGTTTCCGAGAAGCCATCTTTCTCGTTCTATTGGATTTAATGACATATACCCTTTTCTGGCGGTCTCGGTTGCCAATTTCCCTTCACATACAAATAACTCGTTTGCGCGTTCTGTATTACTCAGTCTGACTTGCATCAAGCTATATACCCTGTTTCCCTTCCATTTCCGAATCCGCACCATTCCTCTTTCTTTTCCCCCAAACCTCCCCTTGCATTCGCTTTTCCTTCTCTCCTTACAAAAAAAGCCTCATTTTCCCCGAAAAAGGGTAAAGAGCGCGTTTTCTCCCCTTCCACATTTCCTACGTGGGCTCACCTTCCCTTTTTATGCCAGAATTGGAAAAAATAAAACTTACGAGTAATGGCAATGTCCCCCCCCCCCCACACACACGCCCATGGTCTGACTCGTCTGTTGCTTGGGATCCCCCTTACCCTAAGACAACCACTATACCCCTGTTTATTTCTTCTTCTTTGTGCCCCGAAACTTAAAAAAAAAAAGCGAGGAGATTTTGAAAGGCAAGGGGAAAGAGAGTTTAGGACACGTGGTGGTGGAGTGGGTCGGGGGAGGGGGGGGGGCTTGGAACGCCTTATTTATAAAGTTTTATGAAAAGAGGAAAATTTCTGAAGAAAGAAAAAAAATATAGTGAAAAACGCCACAAAGTGTATATACCACGTGGAGCAGAATCCGCGGAAACGGAGAGTACGGGTTGTGTATGGGCAAGGCGTTCTTGGTAAGTATCGAGTCTGTACTCACCTCGAGCTTTTTTTTTTCTTGGCTTCATCCAATCCAAGACCACTTCAATACCAATCAACCCAACTTTTCCAGTCCAACACTTTTTACGAATCGAATATACCTCTGAGAGCGCCCCCCCCCCCCTCTCCTCCCCCGGTGATACTATAGAGCCGTCGATTTTCTAAACTATTACTATCGCTTTCACGTATCTTATATCCAAAGATGTATTCTCACGGCAGCTGAAATAAAATAGATGGATTGGAGAGGTACATAACCTCGCTTTCGCCTCAAAAAGAACGCGTAGGTCAAGTATATTCCCAGCTCTCTCTCTCTCTCTCAGTTCTCGAAAAAAAATATATAGTGGTATCTGATCGAATATCGCTCTAGACTCCCCTTTCTAAGGCTAGTGTAGAGTTCTCGGATTGTGAGCTGGGGTAAGCGCGGTCTAGTTAGTAGATTGGATTAGAAACGGAAAAGGAAGATGGGGGGGGGGGGGGGGATGGGTGTGGTGGAAGTAGGAGAGAGAGTAGATTGGATTGACTGCATGCATCCTTGGATGTTGAGTGTGTGTGTGTGTCGAATATAGCAAAAGAGAAATGCGAGAAAGTTTGTTTGTGCGTATGATGGGTTTATCTGATATCTATGAAAGTGATGTCAATGATAGTAGTAGTACTAAACAAGTAACAAAGGGAATTCTCTTACTAACGTTAGATGGTGACATAGAAGGGGGTATAGTTCAGGACAATCGTCCGTAGAGGTCTGCACGGGGCCTTTGTGAGGCAATCCCACCAATCTGAAGGCTGAATTCCAACATAGTCGCTAAGCATCGATCTTGGTAATTAACTAGGTCTTAAATACCATCGAAGCACAGCAAACACCACACATAACAAACAATTACCATGGAATCGAATCACAAACAATATTGACCTGGATTGTTTTCAGGCTATGGTAAATACAGAGCATCCGTCCTTTTCAGTGATATACGTAGAAGTACAAGCCAACAGATGCCTTTTTGAAGTTTTCTCATCTTTTCTTAATCCACCCTGGAAATATATGGCGTATAAATTTTTCTGTCCAGCTTGCCGGGTAATTACTCCTTTCCTGTAAACAGATGATGCCCTACGTTCATATAGTAGAAATAAAAATGTCCTCCCCTTCACCCCGGGAGACCGAAAAAAAGGCCGCAAAGGCCATGCTACGAGAAGTTTTTCCATGCTGAAAAGGTCGTAAAGCACATTCGAAGGTAATTAACGCCATGCTCAGGGGGTTCCGTTGACCTAGAGTCAACTAAGGCGTGTACCCATGTCGATATAACGCTTAAGCGCACACCCGCCTCGAACCCCTCGATGAGAAAGAGCAAAAAAGGTCAAGGCGAACATCCCGTAAATGTGGCGTAACTGGATCCGGCGCTAAATCGACAACGATTGCGCAAGTCTTTATCCGTCCGCAAGCTTTGTGGAATAGTGCCAAAGGCAAGCTGTTGAGCAGACGCGCTCAGCCTGACTAAGTTTGAAGAGAAATATGGTTTTAGCGATGTGAATGCTCATATGGGCGCATTCCACCAAACTCGACGCCTTGCATCGCATTGGCATGCGGTGGCACCCACGAGGCTGGCGGTTGTTGTTGTTGTTGTTGTTGCTGTTGTTGTTGCTGTTGCTGAAGTGGCGGGAGCACGGTGGTGGCAGAACCAGGCGTTGTAGGATGCCCTTGAGCGAGATGACCAGTCATGCTTCCGTAGACGTGTGCATTGTTGGGGTCAACACGACGAAGAGCATTCCATACGGCTGTCAATTCGGAGCGAAGTAGCTCGTTCTCCTCTTGGGCCCGTCGACAATATTCAGCGTCAGGTCGCAAGCGACCAATCTCTTCGCGAGCAGTCTGGTGTGCTCTGGTTAGATTCCGTATGTACTCAATGGCTGGTAAGTTGTTAGCAAGATACATGAGAGAGGCCGTGGACAATCCTACCTTTGGTGAGTATCTCCCACTTGCTTGATTTGCTGCCTGGCGAGTTGGGCAAGATGTTGTTTAGGTCATCAAACAAAGTCTTCATCTCGCTTCTGCGCTTCCTCTCAGCCATTTTGTGGCTCACGCGAAGTTCGGGTGTCCGACTATAGCTTCCGCCACCAGGAGTCAATGGATTACTGGGGTCTATGCTCTGAAGATTCGTAACGCTACGATGTTGCATAGAATGATGGTGGGTACTTGGAATGTCTACATCAGTCAGTAATGTCACATGAGATAGACTGGAATACATGCCGTCATCTAGCCGCTGTTGGCCTTGGGGTAATCTTGAGTCAGTAGTGTATATACTACTATTGATTGAAGTTGCAATACTGTTTTGACGCGAAGGCACATTTGAGCGATCAATGCTAGACTCACCACTACTCGATGCTCTTTTGTCCTCATGCTCAAAGTCGTCTGCTGGAAAGGCCCAAGCATATCCCTTGGTCGGTGCCGAGGCGGTAGGATTGGGTGCTCCGGATACACTCTTGGGGTTTGGAGTAATGACGGGAGCGCGCCGTGGAGGGTGGTTCGCACGTGGACCATTGCGATTAGGCGACAGAGGAGAAGTGCCATTGGGGCGCGACTCGGGGTTTGCAATGCCTCGTTGCTGCTGCAGATTCGAGACAAGGGAGACTCGGGATGCATTCTGGCTCTCGTACGGCGATTGTGGATGGATACTGAGATGGCCCATGCCAACATTCATGCGGCTGTCTACACTGCTGCGTCGAGATTCTAGATGTGAACTGGCATCAACACTTAGTCTGTTGTCAAACCCTTGGTTGAGCGATGGCAAAGCACTTGGCTGTGAAGACTGAGAGAAGCCAGAAGGATACCTCGCCGATGATGGCGTCTCTGGTATCGATGCACGCGAGGGCGAATCTTCTGAAGGGTTCAGAAGAGTTTGCACCTGCAGCCCCATGTGCTGAGAGACAGTAGATGAGTCTGGCGTACACGTTAGGACAACGTGTAGGTGACAGGCAGGCGGTGGTGTTGGATACTCACGTTTGCTTGGAGCAATGGACCAATTTCCCGAGTCGCGGATGTCCCGGCTGTCCAATTGTTGCTTTGGCTGGGCCGGGCTGTGTTCAGCTGTAGGCAAGCCGTTTGTGAGTGTTGATAATGGTGGCAGTGATTGCTGCCCTTGAGGCAGCTTACCATGCACACCATTACCATGCTGCACTCGGGGTTGGGCTGTTGAATCCATGGCTGTGGGCTTCGCTCACGAGCGAGCAGTTTAATAGTAGCGGACAGTGTGGCCTCTGCGTTAGCGAAAAAGGTGTCTTGGTAGAGTAATGGATCACAGGGTTGAATGGTGACGAGCGACAGGACCAATAGGGAGGCTGACAGGGTGGCGGGCAAGTGGTAACGGGTCAGGGCAGGACCCAGGGTCTGGAAGAGGGTCCAAAAGTAATGATTGAGAAATAAAGGGGACCCGTTCCCAAGGATGGACGTATAGTAGAAGCGTGGAACGGAGAAGTCAGAGCGAGGCGGGGTGGGAAGGATAGTCGAGCTGAGCAGGGGATACTGCTTTGCACCTGCTCCAACGCGAGAATGGCAGGCGAGGAAGTGGGGCAGGGCAGGATAAAGCTACGCCAAGCCAGACTGGCACCGACTCAGAGGGCAAGCGCGATGCGACGAGGCACGCGGGAGGGCGCGCGCACGCCACACGTTGAATTGCGTCGACAGCGACAGCGAGAGCGAGGGCTAAGCAGCACCAACGGCGATGACGCCAGAGGCAGCACGAGGAGTGGGCAGAAAAGGAGCGTGCTGCGGGTGCAATGCTGCCACGAGAGCGTGTGGACGTGGTTGGTGGCAGGCGCAATTGGTCCAAGGCGTCCAGATGGTGGGATTTGGGATCGGCACGACGGAGAGAGGGACTGCGGCACTCAGGCGTCAAGCGAAGCGTCGTGGCGGGCGCTCGAGCAAGAGGTAGGCCGGCTGGGCCGAGTGGGTGGACGGAGAGGTGGGTGGCGTGTCGCTGCCGTGGTACACACGACGAGTTGACGTCTTACTAGGCTCAGGTGCGATGAGGTGAGGCGAGGCGTGAAAAGAAAGTCGAATGCGGATGGCAGATTCTGTAAGGGCCAGGGCGCGTGAGACCGAAGAATACACCCGGGGGAGGGGCGTTAAGCACACTCGGCAGACAAGCAGGTCGGGTGCATGTCGCGAAGAAGGTGGGGAAAAAAGAACGAAGTGGCCGAATAATAAGAAGTAGCAGCAGCAGCAGCGGCAGAAGAAGAGGAAGAGGAAAAAGGACAAGAACAGGGACAGGGACAGGGAGCCGGGCAGGGAGAAGAAGGGGAGAGAGGGAGAGAGAAGGACGGGACAGCAACAGCAGCAGCAGCAGTGATGGTGCCTTGCATAGACGGGCCCCAGGCAGTTCCAAGGACGCTTGGGAGGGGGGTGTGGTGGGAACACAAGCGGGCAGCGGGCAGCACAACAAAGCAGCGGGCAGCCGGCGGTTGGCGGTCAGGGAGCAAATGTACGACCGTCGGACGAGGCCTTGTAGAGAACGGAGAGAGTCGAGTCGAGTGTGGGTGAGGGTCGGCAGGGCCAGGGAACAGCCAATTAATGGATATGATGGCGCCGAGCACACGAGCGAGCCACACGTGGGAAATCGTTCAATCGAGGCCTCGTGTATCTCAGCAGCCCGTCTAGCGGCGGCTAGCTGCACTTTAATATGGGCACCCTGTCTCGACGCGTGAACTGGTGCCCGCGCTACCGACTCTGCTCCAGACGGGGGACGCGGATTGACTCGGGGCGGCCAAGGGGGGTGCGGCGCAGAGTGCCTACTATGTAATAGTGTAGAGTATTCTTCTGTACGGTATACAGTAGTGTACATTCATACAGACAGACAGACAGACAGACAGACAGACAGACGAACAGCACAGTGACAGACGAGCAGAGGCCGGCACAACCACGACTACTACTTACTTGGCTACTTACGACGGCGGCCGGGCGCAACGCGGGATGCGAACATGGCAGAGGCTGGTCCTTTTGTCGTCACCGTCGCCCAAGCAGTGGTGCTAGCCCGCTGCCCGCTGTACCGCCACGAGGTCCCACATGTCCCTCTGCACATGCTACCCAACCGGCCACTGCGCCGAGCCCAAGCAAATTCTGCGACACGACAGGACAGCCAGCATGCCACTCACGCCTACGCAGTACTGTACGCTACCCTACCCTACGCTACCCTCCCTTACCCTGCCCTATACACTAACTACTCTGCTGCATCCGCCGCGAAACAAATCGACGTGGCCACTCCTCGCCGCCCATGCTGCAGCCATGCCGCGCTATCAGGACCCTCTTCCTCCACGTTCCTCTTCCCCCCCCCCATAACCCCCATAACCCCGATCCACGCGCCCTTCCTTCACACGCGCGCCTCGCCTCTGCATCCGTCCGTGGCAGCACATGCACCCCTGCCCGCAAGCTCCCGTCGCCTTCGCCTTCACCATTGCCATACTCTGCTAGCCCCCTGCCTGTCGTGCCGGGGGCCCTCTCGCAGATCGCCAGTGACCGTTACGCCCAGGCCCTTCATACCTGCTGTTTCCATCCTTGGGCCTTTGAAGAAGCCGTCCTCCAAAGCCAGGATTGCATGCGTCAGCCTCCAGAATCATGCCACTGCACCCGGAGCCCGTAGTCCTATTCGCTGCCAGTCCCGTGCTTCTGCCCCTCTTGGCATTTCTCCATCCACTCTGTCCCGTCCACAAACATTCACTCGTCCCTGCTTTCTTGATCGACATCCCAGTGCCCACTCCTCACGCCCATCCGGCGCCGACGAGATCCAGTATCCGTGCCATCCTGAGGTGACACGACCGAAGGCTAAACCTGCTTCTATTAATCCAGCATTAGTCTCGCGGCCAACACCAACATGGGTCGTGGCCAGACCGAGCTGCTGACTGCATCTTCTCTCATGCTTGTTCCTGCACCGCCTGTCGCCCTTTCGGCTCATGCCGACCTCGGCCCTCTATTACACCATGCATGTAGTATATGTTGTCCTCACCTCACTCTATACCTAATTACTTACTCGACTTGACCGTGCCACCTCACCCAGACCCAACCACCGGGTCCATACATTCAACCGCACAGACAACGGCCTTGTGCTGCCAGCTGCCACCTGATGTCTTGTACCTCAGCACACTGCTCCTTCCACTCTACTCTGTCTAACAATCGTGCTCTGCAATTCCCACATCAGTACCATGGATCGCTTGATCACGGCACCTCCACCGTCATCATCATCATCATCATCATTATCATTCCAATAGTATCACACCGTCCACATGGCCCTAGCACCTTGGTGCTAACATTCCAACGCAACAAATAATCGTCAGGCTTTATGGTTCCGTCCTGCTTTGTACACGGATGCCAACACTTGGGGCTACAAACACAACCATCACTAGCATGTAAGAGATGTGCGCCTCATCAGACACAGACGCCGTTGCACATGCAGGGCTACACCCCACAAGAGAGGAACAGCTCAGGGACCTTTTGTTGATAAAGTTTCAAACACGGCATACCCAATACTGCCACTCATGACGCTGCAACATTTGAGCAGCCTCTTTCTGCTGCTGCATCGTCATCACATGGGCCAGCACATTGTCCAGATGCGCCAGATTCGCACAGCAGACGGGCGTCAAGGACGGATGTTGTGCACTCAACCACACAACGCGTCAACCTGCCAGCGGCTGGTATCCGCTCATAGGTGGAACTGTTGGGGCGCTGGCGGGTAGTACACATGCAAGACAAGCCCAAGCCCGTCATTACACGCTGAATGTCGGTTGGCAACAAAAGACCAGTCGGCCGATGCCCCCCGTATGTATACAGCCTCCGCAATGCATTGATTCAAGGGCATTCGGTTGTCAAAGGGCTCAACCAGTTTGGGGTGCTGGCTAATTTGGTTTGGTGCTATCCAATCCAGTCCGCTCGGCGCTAATAGGGTCATGACCGACGAAATGAGACGGCTGCCGACCCGTCCTCGATACATGTGTATTCTGCACCTTGTCTCTGCATGCTTGCTGGTGACAAACTCGGCGTGCCATGGGCCGATGAGGGTGGCGACAGTACCTGAACAGGCAATGTACCGTCACCCATCTGCAATCAAAGAAGCCGAATGGCCCTGCAGCGTCGGCCACAGACTGGAGTGGTACATGCATATGCACATAGATACGACATATGTACATGGACCAAGTCCTACTACCCAGATGCCGTGCGACCATGAGTAGAGGAGCCTTCGCTTGGCGTCGAGTAACTAAGGCCTTCAAAGAAGGTTGCTTGCTAGCTCCGGGCGTCGAGAAACCTTCTCGGGGCGCCATTGCCTCACAAATCTAGTAGCACAATGAGACTCGGCCTCGACGGCTTTTGTCGCTTCAGGGCTCCCTACTGACGCGATTACTAGCGACCCGAAAAGACGGCACGCTACGCGCATGAAGGTCATTACAGGCACAAGTCGGCCCGTTCTTCCAAGCTCTGTGTCAGGCGCTTGCACCGCCATGCTGCCGCACGACAGGGGTGGCGTCGGCACTGAAAATCTGCCCTCACGTGAGGATCGCCGTGGCGGGGAACCTGGAACACTTCCCTAGCTGCTGCCTTGCGGGGCAGGGCTTGGTCTGCAGACAGGAACACGACGCGTCAAGCGGAGAATTAATTTACGATAGAGAAAAAAAAAAGAGAAGAACACGACGCATAATGTCCAACGTTGATGCGTACCATGTCGATGCAGTAAAACACCAAGGTGAGGATGCACTGCAGCAACAAGCCATCTTCCCTTTTCTTAAACTTCCTCGGGAGCTCAGAGATCATGTACGCACTTCACCTCTATCTATCATCCGTGCACACACACACCCATATCCTGCCGTATAACTAACAAGGCAGATAGATATATGACTATGCCTTTGCCACTCAAAACCACCGTTGCCAGCGGCCCATTGAGCGGCGCAATCTAAAGTACTTCCAGCCCAGTGCCGCTGCCATTCTTCTCATAACCCGCCATGACTACTTCCTCCTCAACCGCCAAGTCGCCCGTGAGGCGCTCGAGGTACTCTTCAAGCACCACACTGTCTATCTCAGTTGTGGACCCTTCGTACTCAAGACTCTGTTCGAAAAGATCGAAGAACCAAATGGCCCTGGCAGACAATGGCTCAAGTGGCTGAAAAAGATACACCTGGACTGGGAGACACTCCCCAACCTACGCAACTATCCCCCCGAGCGAGATGAGGCCCGAGTCGATGACTACTGGGAGCACGACCAAGTCCAAGTCGACGTCGACTACATCCGCGGCGCATACTACAACGCCCACTATGATGAATACGACCACGAAGGCCAACACTACGATGACAACTTGTACGACCCCCCAAACATGCCTCTATACCCTTCTTTCCGCCACCACACCCCCTCTCAACCCCCCAACGCAAACGACCCCTTTGGCCTCTCAACCCACTACCCCTTCATCGACCCCAACCGCGATCCAGCACAGGAAGCCTCAGCCGCAGACATATCCAGCAAACTTGACCTCCTCGTCTCCCTTGAAGTAACACCCTTATTCACCTACCTCTCTTCCCCTTCCTTCACCCTAACCAGTATAACCCTCCCCTTGGCCTTTATATCCCGCGAGTCGTACCACCACCGCCACCTCTCCCGCCCGGGCTACGCGCTCCCCGTGAAAATCCGCTACTGGATCCAAGTCTGTGTGCATGCACTACTTATGCTCGTTGCTCCACGTGCACTCGGCTGTGCTGGCGACTCGACGAGTCTCCAAGAAGTGCGTGTCCGCTACGCACCCACAGATATCTGGGCATCCATGGAACCAACGGATGATCTAGTGCGTATGGTAGATGAAGGCGTGTGGTTCGACGCTCCCGACGAGGGTCAGGAAGATGAGCGCCAGGGCCAGGGCGAAGCGTTTCGTGCCGTGTGGGAGGGCATGAAAGCGCGGATTCCGGTTGAGCATCGGAAAGAGCTGGGTAAGCGCTGGGGTCTGCGTGCCTCGGTCTCGTTTGTGCCTTGGGATGGCGAGATTGATAATGGCAGGGTTGGTGATGAGCTCGACGTCGTGTTTACGAGGGAGGATTCTGCCCGATAATTATGCCGAGAGGTCTTGAGATGGTGATTCATTTATTTTCACTCGCGAGGTCAATGTATGCATGTGGAAGAGAGAAAGAGAGAGAGAGAGGAAATTGTACAACTAAATAACTAACAAGTTTTTTTTTTCTTTCCCCGAGTTAAAAAAAAATAAAAATAAAAATAGACAATAGTAGAGGCATAATAGCCAACAACTCTTTCATTCTCAAGTTGAGGTCTTAGTATGGAAAAAGGTACATGTTTCCCCCCCCCCCCTCTCTCTCTCTCTCTCGGACCGTTTTCATCTGCATGTCATTGTTGCCAAAAAAAATTGCCTACAACACTTCCCCTCTTTCTTTCTCCCTTTTGCTTAAGACACAGCGACTTACACATCTGTTCTATCACAAAACAGCCAATCGCATGTAAAGACACACACACGCACAGACACGAACCCGAGGTTTCACCCTAGGTATCGATCGAAATAGACGAGAAGAAAGGAAGACTAATGTTACATTTCAAGATGTCTTTACAATCTCTCTTGTTTACGCCGCCACCGTCGCCCACAATCCCGCATCATTAGAGGGGTGAAAGTGTGGGGGAGGCATCTGTTAATACACACACACGAAAAAAAGAGAGGTCTTTCATGGCATACCCCTCTCTCCCCCAATCTTCATCCCTAAAAAAAAACGAAAAAACAGCCTGAGAGAAGACGAAGAAAAAAAAGACAGATGCAAGCCAACCAGCAAAAATCCGTCGGGAGCATTCGACCGAGGAAAAGAGAAGACCGAAAAAAGGTGTAAAAAAAAGCTAGACCTTTTTTTTTCCCTTTTGTCCTTTCTTTGTTTTTTTCTTTAAAAGTCCCAGAAAGACTTGTCAGCCGTCTTACGCCCGCCCATGCCATCACCCTCGGTCTTAATGCCGGCCTGCTTACCCGTAGGCTCTTTCTTGGCGGGGCTCTCGTCGAACAGGGACCAGGCAGCCTCGGTGCCCTTGCGCCCGCCCATGCCGTTGCCGGCAATGTTGATGCCGCGGTTCTCGGGCGAATCGGCGTGCGTGCCCCAGTGTGTCTTCATGGAGCTGCGCACTGCTTGGCTCGACTTGACATTTTCTTTCTTGCCTGCCACAGGGCTGTCGTCGGTCGTGTTGGTGACGTGGTCGTCGTAGAGGCCTTGGCCCTTGTTGCCCTGTTTGCCCTTTACGGGGCGTGCACGCTGGCCTTCCGGTGTGCCGTCGTCGTTGAATTCAAAGTGCGCATCTGCGTCAGGGCGGGCCTTGTGGACTATTGGGCGGCGGACGGGCGAGACATCGTCCTATAGTGGAGACATGTTAGCATCTTGTTTTTCCTTTCCAATGACGAGCAGAGATGGAGATGCAGCCTCTATCTCTGCCTAACAAAACAAACTAACCTCATCATCGCTCCAGCCAAAGTGTCGAACGGCCTGGGGGTGAGTTTTGGGCTTGGCCTTGTCGGGTGTAGCAAAGTCGTCAAAGTCCCAATGCGCAGAGTTCTTGGTACGGAGCTGGTTCTGCCTTGGTCGTAGTGCCTCCGGGGCCTTTGGCGTCTCCTCACCGTCACCAAACTGGAAGTGGTCGTACTTCTTTGAGTTTGTCTTGACACTCGAGGGCGCACTGGTGACCGATTCATCGTCGTCTTCATCAAACAGGCGGTTGGGCTTGTAGTTCTTTCCAGCGCCTGATTTGGCTTGGATCTTCTGTGATGGCGTAGGCGAACCACCCTCGGCGGCAGCGAACAACTCGGAGTACTCGCGTGGTGGAGGTTTGGCAGACTGCGCGCGGGGTGCTCCAGGCTGGCCTGTGTAGGATGGCTCTTCTTCAGTCTCGCGTGGCGCAAACAGCGAGAGCGACGCGTGCGGGTCATTCATGGCATTGCTTGTCGACCTCTGCGAACGCGAGGAAATGGAAACCTCATCTGCGCCGCGAGAAGCGGAAGTTGTTGGGCGCGACGAAGCCGCAGACTCGGGCTGAGAAGCAGAGGCGTTGCTGGATATCAAACGGATCTGTTCGCTGGCGTCCCGAATAGGCCAGTTGCGCGATCGCGCGCCGATGACGTCGATCTGCTTGAGGAGCGAGCCCTGGTCCCAGTACTGGCGAATCTGTGTGATCTTGCCTGCGTGATCGAAGTGGACCACGTGAACCTGTTCGTGTCAGTATTGGTGAATCGCGTGGGTAAGAGCCAATGCATACCATGGGGAACGTGGCGGTTCGGTCTGCAACAAAGTTGTCGTCTAGGCCTGGGAGATATGCGCCGCCGCCGTTGCTGAACTCAACGGTCGTCTCCACATCAACGCTCAGGGCGCGACTGCCCTCGACGGCGTCGAGGATGTTCTGCTTTGTCTTCTTCAACAGCTTCTCCTGGACCGACAGGTGCTTGATGATAGCCGTTGCATCGCTGATGCTAGTTGTGGTAGAGACGTAATGAAGAGATGCGTTCTCAGCCAGCGCGCCGGTCGAGGGCGTGGCCAGAAATCTGGCATACGTGTCGCGGAGCGTCATGACGCCTTTTTTGGTTGTTGCTGTATGCTAATTTCTGTTGTGTATGGATGATGGATGGCTGCTGGCGCAGTGGCGGCTTCTGGCGGGGCGCGATGGGGGGGGGGGGGTTTGGTGGTACAGATGTTTGTGTGTAAACAAGCAGAAGCCAGGCGCGCGCGCAACTAAGTACCTATGTATGGATTGAGACAGTGGAGATGGTGAAAGGGGAAAGCATAACAATTACGGGCAGGCCAGGACCGTACGGCCCGCAGCAGCCCCAGCAGCCCCCGGCTTCTCATCTCAGCAGTCTGTTGTTGCTGCAGGGGCACTCCCGCCGTTGCAGACACGCCCCACCTCCAACAGCCACCAAGACCAAGACGGACTGCGGAGATCCACGTGGATAACTATGTCATGCAGCTAGCTATGATGCTACAGAACTATAATCCATCTCCACTAACACTCTTCTTGCTCTTTGCCATTTGGCCTTGTTTTCTCGACTTGGGAGGGCACAATTGCCATCTGCTTACGTCTCTTCTCGGTAATGTCCACAAACGGCGTGTTTCAGATCGCTTTGATGTGCCCGTACAATCTCGGATGCCTGAGCGCTGATTTCGCTTTCCCCGCCAATGCTTTTTCTTTTAGGGGCACACAACACCTGGCCAGCACACGAGCTACTGGAGATGTTCTTCATTTATTGGGTGCGCTTGACATTGACAAGCAGGTCTCTCCTTGTCAATAGCACTATCTTGCTTCTACCCAAGCCTGTCACAGCACACCACCTAGACCAACCCAACTGTAAAGGGGTATATTTGATGCAAAACCACGTCCGCCATCAAGTAGAAGTTGGAACACTCAATTTCCCACGAACAAAGAATAGGAAAGTCGTGTTCGTCCAAGACAAACAGTGTAGCCTTTACCCCACGCTAGACCACGCTTGTACCATCTAGTCGTCCGAGCCATCCTCGGGCAGATTCCTCAGCACGTCTTCCACAATCCTAATCAGCTCGTCCACATCTGGGCGTTCACTTGGTTCCAGTCTCAAGCACTTCCTGACCACCTCCTTTACGCTGTCTGAGATGGCATCCTCGGGATTGGCCTTTTGCTTGCCCCTTTGTATACCTTCGTCTGGGAACCTCCAGTCTCCACCCAGCACACAAATACTTAAACTGCCTCCAGTCTCGTCTGATCGTGCTTCGAAAGGACTCTTGCCTACAAGACACGCGTATAATGTGCAACCTAGCGACCATATGTCCACTTTGGTATCAATGACGGAGCCAGTCTTGACATCAAACAGCTCAGGTGCGCGATAAGGCATTGTCGAGTGTTCAGCAGCAGTATCCTGGACTTGCAGAGCAAGAGAGCGCGATGTGATGGGTGTTGGTGAAGGCGCGAGGGAGCCAAGATCCATTAGGATGGGTGTCTTGCCGTCATCATCTATCATAATGTTTCCTGGTGTATCTGTTAGTCTTCGCGATTCAACCACGCATGAGACGATCCACGTACCTGGCTTAATATCCCTGTGCGCGTATGCCCTCTCTCCGCCAGGCGCAATGCCTTCGTGTGCCGCTGTGACCTCAGACTCCTCAAGCAGCCCTTCGGCTTCTTGCTCGTCATCTTCGTCGTGGTCGCGATTCCGTCTGCTTGGACGCATCTCCATACTCTCCGCGGCCTCTGCGTCGGCCCTCTTAGCGTCTCTTCTGACTTTCTTCGCTTTCCCCTCACTTGCCCCACCTCCGGGTCCTCCTTTGACCTTGTATTGATGCATCGCCTTGAGAGCTTTACAAACGCCCAGGAATAGCTCCATCAGCCTGCGTTCCGGGAACTTTGTGTGGTTGACCAGGTTCGCATTGATCATGTCTTGTAGGTTGCCGCGGCGGTAGTATGGAAGGAGGATGTAGACAGTCTTTGCAGACGGGTCTGATTTGTCGGTCTCGACGGAGTAGTCGATCGAGTGAATGATGTTCGGGTGTGGCGCAAAGAGTGAATATGCCTCAACCTCTTTCAGCGCAAGACTGACGCTTTCTTGTCCAAAAGGACATCTTATCTTCTTCAGCGCAAGCAGCTGCTGATTTGAATTGTCTTGTACCAGGTACACATATGAGAAACCACCCTGCGTCGAGATAAGTTAATTGAACCCAAGTTCAACCGCGCCCTGTAAACTTACCTCACCCAGCAACCGCAGTATCTTGAAGCTTCGACTATTGACTTTCAGTTGAGGTGAGCTTGGAAAGCAAACCATGCAGTTTGTGAAAGAATAGACAAAGTCGAGAAAGTATGTGCCTAGTGACCCCATGGTTGCAGTTGTTGCAGCTGCGATACTCTCTGTTTGCCAGCTATCAACAACTTTCGGGGCGCGATACTAGCGTAGAGACCGGACGCGCGGTCGATGGACAGGGCTTCGGTTGGACACCACACCGCGAATATTGCGAAACTATTGTAAATGCCGGTTACAGTCGTGGAAATTGCGAAGACGGTGTTGCTTGCTGAGACAAGGCGCAACGGTGCTCGGAGAAGCTGACGACGTGGTTTGTCCGAGATGCGCCAAGGGTGTGGCTGTGAACTCGTAGCTCACGTCGCGCTTCTGGAGGCTCGAAACCCCCTCCGGTCAATGCCCCACAGATTTGAGCCGCTCAATATGGCTGACATGTGAGTACCGCAGAACACACAGCTTTAAATCAATTTAGAATTAATATATTTTTGATGTAATTTGTGATCCTTCCATCTTACGTAAGATCCATCGGGCGTATAGCTCAGTGGTAGAGCGCCCGCTTTGCATCAAGCAAAGTTGCGGGAGGTCTGGATTTCGATCATCCATCCGTCCAATGTCGTGGACCAACGAGTGTTCGTTGATTTCTTTTTTTGCTCAACCTCTCCCCACTCCACATACTATCTATTGATATATTTTTGCTCAATGGGTTTAGTCTACTTGAATGTGAATGACACCTATCTTCTAATGTAGTGCTATGTTTCATATTCAGCTCGATCAATCAGAGCACTCAAATTTCAATGGGGTTCAGGGATGAAATGCATGTTCGCATCTCATAACCCAACGGATATTGAAAAAAAGCACAACTAGAGATATCGTCGTGTTGGACAAGCATATTGCTGCCAATGTTTTGGACGAGTAAGAGCTGATGCCCTTTCAGATCACATGTACGTAAGTCAGGAACCCCGCAAGATAGGAGACATGCTATTCCGCCATTGTAGCTAGTATGCTCATACTTAAGCCCACCGGATTGAAGCAACCCACCAGATCTCATATCGCTCAACGCCTACGAATAAGCACCACAGATACCAGCAAGCCAACCATCAGAAACCCAGACGCTGTACCACCATGACCACCCCTCTCGCCGGCCTCCTCAAGCTCCCTCTCGAACTCCGCCAACAAATCTACCACTACGTCCTCGTCCCAACCCTCGAAAATCGCACACTCGAAATGACCATCTATTATAAAAACTACACCTACAAACTAGAAGGCTTGGAACCAATCCAGAGCTTGATCTTCACGAACCGCCTCATCAACCACGAATCCCTCCACTACTGCTTCACGCACTTCATCTTCCACCTCGACAACAATCGCTACTCTGTTCTGGACATGATGAACCATTTCTACCTAAAGATCGGCAAACGAATGCGGATGCTGGTTCGGTATATTGTGATCCCGCGGTTCGGCGTTGACATTGTGTTTTCCAGGGGTGGGTACCAGCATAAGAGTTCTGAGAAGCTACCCAATATATACAAGGGATTGGTGACGGATATGCATTTAATGTTTAGCATGCTGAGACGCTTTAAGGCGCTGGAGGAGGTGCACTTTGGGTTGTATTTTGTCGAGGTGAGGAGGAATAAGGAGATTAATCCTGGGGTTATGCGGGTTGATAATCGTGATGGGAAGAGGGAAGAGCCTGGAACGGAGGAGATGTGGGATTCGCATATCATGGAGGTGTTTGAGAAGGCAAAAAGATGGTGGCCTACAGAGAAGATTGGGATTTGGTGGGAACAGTTACCACAAGGTGTTTCTAGTGCGGAATCACTGCGGCTTCAGGAACATGCTTTGCAGCAGTTGAGGGCAAGGGCTGCACCTGTTCAAGTTGAACTCGTAACTCCATCGCCAAGCTCGTGGACAATCCGCCATTAATAGCGAACGGATTGCAGAGATAGTATCTCTTTTTCTCCATATGTTTCGAATTTAATACTCGTCATCAATTCCAGCCTCCTTTTCAGCCTTTTTCCTCTCCTCATTCATATCCCAGAACCACCCATGCGTCACAAGATCCGCCTCGTTGTGCACATCTTTCCCATTCCACGGTTTAGGAGCCAAAATGTAATGGACATTCTTGACCTCCTCATCTCTCCAAATAGAATCATGAACGCCCTTCCAGCGTAGAGTCTTTAGTGCATTGTACACATACGGCAGTCCAACCCATCGACCGCGGAAGAGATCAGAAAGTAGTGACTGATCAGCAAAAGCGTAGTCTGCTGTTTGGGGCTTGTCCAGGGTTTTCAGGATAAGTTCGTATACTGCTTTGCTTGGATTGACGACCTGGAGACCGCCGTTCATGTACTGAAGTCCAGTGGTGCAGGGAGCTCCAGTTGTTTGCGCCTCATCCGGTTTACCGTGTTGATGTGTATAGGCGCAATTTTCAGGAACCCTGGTGCACATTTAGTAACTTCGATCTTCATAACGCCGCGTAGTACCAAAGGATTGGTGGATGTGTGTTGAGAAGATCAAAACCTACCAATCACTAGGATAATGTGCCCTCTTCAAGGGATTGCACACACATGCATGCGAAGCTGCAAAGACCCTGTTACCCTTGCCTTCAAGGGCAGGAGAATCGAGTTTGATAGTCATCAGTTCGTCCATGTTGCGCATGACAAGCATGTCACTGTCTAGCTGGACGATTCGCTCAAACTCTGTCAGGCCGAAAGGAACCATCTTGGTCCAACAGTCGTAGAACCGTGGGTCATTGCTGTAATCGTTTCCAGCAGACGGCAGGAGGTAAGGGACGTGCCGCTTGCGAATGCCGCGGCGGTCGAGTGCCTCATGAGCTTCGGTTGGTAGTTCATCCGTATACAATACGACGAGCGGGTAGAGAGATTTGGAGCGTTTCAGTGAGTAGTCAAGTGTTAGGAGACCCGTCAGATAGGCTGTATTTGTGAGGAGTGTTGTCCAGACTGTTTGTTGTAAGCATAGTGCATGATGTGTTGGTTGCTTTGTCAGGTTATGCTGTGTGGCTTACCTCGGGGTGGGTGGTCGCCCACTGGTGTGTCCACGCTAGTAGCTGAAGGTGCCATAATCTCAACGGTTGGAATGAAGCTCCGATCGGGTTTCTCAGACTGCGACGTTAGCTCACTCTTGTGATATATGCCTTACAAGAGGGGTGCCGCTGTACTTACCCAGGACTAGCATTAATATGATATCACTTGGCATCAGTTCGGGCGATGATCAGGCATACTTACCTTAGTACCAAATCGGTAAAATGGTGTGATAACCCGACGCTAGCTTGCCTCTAGAGGAGATGGGTATTCATGTAACCGGTGAATGCATGCAAAGACGACAGGGGTATCGAATTCCGAAGGATAACCCTATGATGGTGTGCGAACCATAAAAAGCAAATCCTATGAAACAAGTAGTAGAACAAAGAGGTCTTGTTCATGACATTGCACACACGAAGTACAACCAAACATTAAATTCAAACTATGAGCTCGATGAACAGCCCGTCATACATTATAAATCCAACTACGCCAAGATCGGTACGCAGGCATGTTCTCGGACTATCTATATATTGTAGCATCGTTCTGTTACTATTCGCCTGATCGGGCAAGGAATTAGACACGGGACTTTGCATTAGTCCATGCAAGCTACAATCTTTTTTTTCTTTGGCCAAATTGCAAGTTGAAGCAATCGCATACACACATGAGACGATTTCGTGTCATCAAACACACCGGAGTACGTACCGGTGCCCTTGGCAAGCTGGCATTAATGATCAACACAATGACTATATGCGTCTGCTGCAAGAAGGACAATCACGTTTTCTCAAGGCTCTTTCTTTGAAGACCCCGCACCAGTAGTTCAAACGTGAGTCGGTCCGATTCCAGAATGCCTTCGGGTGAAAAGTGCTCGACGCGTCATGGTTTAGAGGCGGGAAGATTCAGTGACTTATCTCTGTGATGTACCGAGGCTTATCCGTTCGGAAAGTTAAATCGGAGTTGACAAGAGTAGTAGCTGGCGGAGATATCACTAATGCACATAAGATCTCTGTAGTTGCCCTGATTTCACTGTGACTTGAGCTTCACATGCTTGTTTTCTCGCTCACTGCTGTCTCGACCCCTAGCTCCCAAAATCCGCGCAATTTGCTTACAAAAAGACGAAATCACAATGGCCGAGCCACATCGATGGTACGTCAAGAGATGATACCCAGCAAAAAACAACAGCAACCTCCCTACTCAATGATTTCCCAGTCCATGTCTTCACTCAAGGAATAGAAGAGTGAATGATTCATGAATCGCAAGCATAAAATTACTATAATTACATCCAACTCAACTCAATCTCTCAACGCCCAATAACACCCCAGTAATCCGGATTTTCTTCCTTTCCACCAACCACCAGGTATATAATCCTACCACACAACCTCACAACCTTCCTTAGCAGATCTACTCCTCATCATCCTCTTCCTCCTCACTATCTTCCTCCATCCCTTCCGCAGCCTCAACTTGGAATGTAGGCGCCTGATCAACACCCAGATAACTGTCACTTACAAGGTAAAGCGTCAATTCATGGCTACCCGGCTTCTCGAGCGTAAACTCGAGCACCGTCTCGAGCTTGCGTAGAATAGGTACTTTCTTAATAGCAAGCAGCGTGCGCTCCTTCTGGTCACCAAGCACAAGCCACCAGCTCTCCGTCTTATCAGCAGGGTAAAACGGAGCGTGCACTTCGGTCTTGGGCTCCTCGTCTTCTTCGAGGTTGCGCGTGACGCGGACTTTGAGTTGGGTGGGCGTATTGGAAGCGATGTTTTCGGGGTCAACGAGTTGGTGCTCGAGCTCGACGTTGGGGTAGAAGTTGTTTGTGAAGTTTGCAATGTCAGCGAGCTGGCGTTGGTCGACGTTGAGGGCGGAGATGAGTTGCTTGTAGTCTGGGTTTTCGTCTTCGTCCATGGCATTGATGAAGTCATCGACGTCGTTAATGCCGAATTTTTGCGCGGCCTTGATGGTGTCGGCGTCGAAGTGTGGAATTTGCTTGAGGGGAGAGTCCTTTTGCCACATTGCTTGGACGACCATTTGGGAGAGCTCCATGGCGGACATGGCGTTGAGATGTGCTTCCGAGGAGAGGACGTCGACACTGGCGCTGAGAATGGTAAGAACCTTTCGCAAGACAGTCTCCTGGTCCTTGGCCAGGTCAATAGGCAGCTGCATGCGCGAGAAGTGAGCTTGGAGAAGGACAAAGGCCTTGAAGTGTGGCGTCTCGAAGTTTGGCTCTTGCATCTTGAATGGAACACGGTCGTAGATGCGCTGGAGGATGTGGTCTTCGTGTCGTCGGATCTGGATATCCTCAAACTCTGTGGCAGCAGTGATGATCTCCAGGACGCCCTTCAAGCTCGTTCTACCATTCAGCGACATCATGAGTGTCTGCATCGTAATGAACGAAATGTTGTAGTACGCTGCAATCATGCATGGGTTGAGTGGTGTGATAGCATCCTCGTCCTCGTCATGCTCAATGAGGTTGGCATCCGTCAACTCCTTGAGGGTTTGCTCGACCATGTCGGACAAGTGCGCACTGAGTCCTTCATGAGAAGTGTCATGAAGGTTGTAGTAGCTAGGGTTGGCGAGTAGGCGGCGGTAGAAGTATGTGTATGTCGACCAGTCAACGGCTTCCTGTGTGGACTCGATTGTCTTTGCGCTGATTTCCGCGACAAATGCATCGTGGAGGTAGTCATGGAGGTAACTCTCAATGGGCAGCGCCTCGTTCAAGAACTTCTTGTAGTATTCGCGCTTTACCGCAGGCAGCATGAGCACACCCTTGGCTGACTTGTCCAGTCCAACTCTGCCAGCCTTGCCAAACATCTGCAGAATATCGCTGATGGGGTAGTCGACATATCTGTGTTCACGTCCCTCGTAGAACTGGGTACCTTGGACGACAACAAGATGGGCACTGCTATCAATCTCCCAGCAAGAGTCTCGCGAAACGATCATGACCTGGATAGCACCGACCTTGAACAGGTGCTGGACAGCCCGCTTGTCGAACGAGTTGAGAGCCTCATGGAAGTAACCAATACCATGAGAAAGCGAAGTTGCAAGCGCTTGCTCATTGATCTTCTCGAGGATGGGTTGGATCTCCGACAGGTCAACATTGAGGAAACGGTCTTCATCATCATCCGCAATGCACGCGTTGAAGAGGTCAGCAGCAGAGTTGCGGGCTTGCTTCCTGTTCGGAACGAAGACCATAGCTGGCTTATCGGGTGACATTTGCGTGATGGCAGAGTATGTCGGTCTCGCCATGGCCATCATCAGAGATGGGAAATGGGGAATAGTGAACGACTGGATCTTGAGCTCGAGCGGTACAGCTCGAATAGCTGGACTGAAGTTGTAGATGGTGTGCTTGTTTGCGCCTATCCACTCACCAATGTCTCGTGCATTTGATAAAGAGACGCTCAGTCCGACAATACGCAGCTTTGACTCGAGCTGAGTCGCCATAGCTTGCATACGAGAGACAACAATCTCGTACACATGACCGTTGGATCCGCCAAGCATGTGCAATTCATCAGCGATCAACAACGACACAGACTGCACGTTCTTTCGGCGCTGCCATTGACGGGAGAGGGAGTCCCACTGAGAAGGTGTAGCCAAAATGAGGTCACCCTTCTCAAGGAGTCGCAGATCTGCTGTAGTTTCGCCAGTAAGCTTGACAACATCCTTACCTCCAGAGAGACCCGACAACCGCTCATTCCAGTTCTTGTACTGATTGTTAACAAGTTCCTGGAACGGCGCTAGGTAAACGATACGGCCTTCGTCACCGGAGCCCCAGTGTCGCAAAATGGCGAATTCAGCACAGATAGTCTTTCCAATACCAGTCGAAGCACCAATGAGTGCGTTGTCGTCTGTGGTGTAGAGGGTGTTGAAAGTTTGTGTCTGAACCTTGTTGAAGCGACCGATGTTCTCATACAAGCCCATGTATTCTTTCCTCTTCAGAGCAGAGACAGGCAGTGGCTGCAAGTCCAGGACAGGCGTATGAGCAGGGAATTTCGCCGGCAGGATGAGCTTCTGGAATGAGACAGCGAGCTTGGTCTCGGAAGCCATCCATCGATCAGAGAGGACTGTGATGAAATAGTTTGGCGGCATTGGCTCGTCAATGGGTACTGTGATCTCGAGCAGATGCTCATTGACGTCGCCATCAGCATAATCACGACGGAGAATGAAGGTATCGTGGAACAGAACTTGTTCACCATCGCAGTCTTCAACCAGAATCCAAAATGCTTCAGACGTTCCGTGAAGCTCATTATCCCAAACAAAGTCTGGTCGAATGGTGAGCTCCAAACGAAGCAGTGATCTGGTCACTGGACGTGGTGTTGCTTCAATCTGGAGTCGGGGGAACTTCTCAACCAGACCACAGACGAGCCTGCCTGCCTTGGGCATACCAAGCAACTCGCCCATGCTGGGTGGATCAAGGCCAAAGTAGCTCGACCAGCTGACATCAATGCGCTCTGCTTTCTGCACAATGTCCCTGGGGCAAGTGGGGAACTGTCGCAGAGGAGTCATGGTAGGCCACATGCGCTTCTCGGCCATCTTGCACATGTCAAGAGCCAACTTGGCAACTTGCGACCAACCCTTCTTGAGACAAATTTCAAAGATTGCGCGAAGAATACGTCCAGCCGACTGTGTAACGTAGACCAAATCTGCCATGAGCGCCAAACCTTCGAGCTTGAGACGAGAGATGTAAGCCTGGAGAAGAACATTGATCTTGGCTTGAGGCTCTTCCACACCCTCCTTGACAGGGATGGGAACTTTTCCAAGCAGCTTAGCAAGCTCCAACTTCTCGTCTTGACGAACGGGAATGTACTTGAACTCCTCGCTCAGTGCAAACACTCGGAAAAGCTCAATCGCACTGATACCAGGCTGAACGTGCATGTTGTAAGTAGCCATGGAGTTATGGGTGATGTAGTAGTGGGAGGCAATTCTTCCAAGTTCGGTGGGGTTAAGAGCTCCAGTCTTCCTGTCGTACTTGATAAGACTGCACTTTTCAAGAACGTGCGCAGCTGCGTGGATAAGATCTACTCGTCTTTGCTCCAAAACCGTATCGTTCTCGTACTCGGGGCCTACCCGGTACAAAGCTGGCGACCGAAGCATTCGAACAAAGAGGTATGTGTAGCCAAGCCAGTCTACAGCTTCATCTCTGCTCCGGACGTTGCCCAGAACAATCTCGGCATTAAGGTTGTCTGCAAGTTTACTGATGAGTTGCGACTCGATAGGCAACTGCTGGTTGAGCAGTGACAGGTAGTACTGAATCTCAGACTGTGTAGTGATGATGATACCCTCTCCATATGTATCGTATTGAGGTCGACCAGCACGACCAAGCATTTGCAGAACATCTTGTGGACTCAATTCAACCCAGCTACCCTTCTCGGGAGAGTAGATCTGTGTTCCCTTGATGATGACTGTATGCGCTGGCAAGTTGACACCCCAAGCCAAGGTTGCTGTACACACCAAGACTTGGATTGAACCATCAGCAAAGAGATCTTCTACAGAGGTACGGTCCGCTCGCGACATTCCAGCGTGATGGATACCAAATCCATAGGGCATGACATCCTTGAGATCGGCGTTCTGTATCGACTCGGACTCTTCCCTTAGAATTTCACGACTAGCAGCGTCTGATCGGAGAATCTTGCCTATAGTCTCCTCTTCAAGGGCCTTGTCACGAATGTACTTGGCAGTCTTTGCAGTTTCCTTTCGCGAATGTACAAAGATAAGCATCTGGTTGCGGTGCTCGCCGACTTGTTCGAGAACTTTAGTGTAGCAGACATCGTTCATGGTCTTCAGTTGCTTGATAGCCTTCTTGTCTGTAACACCGATGAACTCTTGCTTCAGGGGACACGGCCTGAAGGTACCGTCGAAATGGAACAGTCCCTTGTCGGGATCTACACGAAGGAAACTCGCAACATCGCGGTAGTTGGGAAGAGTAGCACTCAAACCTACAATGCGTACGTGATCACCAGTCTGCTCGCTATGCCGAAGAGTTCTGCTGACAATGCTCTCAATGACTGGACCACGATCATCGTGAAGAAGATGGATTTCGTCAATACAGATGAGGCGGACGAGATTAATGTAACTTGTGTCGGTGGCCTTACGAGTAATGACGTCGTACTTCTCAGGAGTGGTGACAATGATCTGGGTCTCTGCGATTTGCTGCTTGGTAAGTTGACGGTCACCAGTAAGCTCAGAAACCTTGATACCATATGGTTCAAGACGCTTGCCAAAGTTACCGACCTGTTCCGCAACCAAAGCCTTGAGCGGAGCAATGTAGATGATCTTGAAGTCATCAAGGGCGATTTCTCCTGTCGTGGGGTTGCGGTGTTTGCCAATCTCTCGCAACATGGTCAGCATGGCAACGTTGGTCTTTCCGGAACCAGTGGGAGCACAAATCAGCATGTTGCCATCGTCATTGAAGGCGGTCGGGAAACACTTTGTCTGGATACGGTTAAGTGACTTCGAGTTACCGAAACCAGGGCGTGCCCAGTCTGGAAGTTCGGAGGTTGGCATCAGTGGTGGTTCGTTGGGGTCACGCTTCGCCTTTGGTGCAGGGACGTGAATCTCTTCATATCCCTTGAATTGACGTCTTGTTGAACCTTGAGGCAGCTTGACGCTCGCATTCGTCATGAGATGGTTACCTTGATCAAACACGATGTTGTCCAAGTTCACAAGTCGGCTTGATGGTTGTAGACCGCCAACAATGCCCTCTGGTTTGGCGTCGGCCATTTCGACGTCGTTCGACACCTCGGGAAGACTGATGTCTTTGAGGTTGAACTTCATCTTTCCTGTGCCAGCACCCTCTTCTGCCTTGATGCCCGTTTCTCGTGCGCGCAGCTCTTGCAGGATTTGTTGCTGGCCGGCAGCCTTCATCTCCCGCTCAACAGCCGTTCGCTCGTCATTATCTTCCGCGGCGCGTCGCCACCTTGTAACCCAAACGACCCTATCACGGTTGAGAACAAGTTTGGCGACCAGCTCGTGATGTTCATAATCAAAGAGATCCATGAGGTCGTTCTCAATCTCACGCAGCTCCTTCTCTTCACCGTCTTCCGAGACTCCCGCAAGAAACTTCAGCGCTTCCTGTGTCTTCTCTTGCTGTATATGCGCATCCTCGTAGATCTGTCCAATCTGCCGTTGTAACCAGTATGCGTCGATCTCGTGTGCGGGAATGAGCTGGTCTGCGCCGTTTTTGCGATCCGAAATGGCTGTGTCGCCCTGTATTATCGTCTCCTCGGTGTCCGCAAAACCTGCGTCCTTTGAATCGTCGCCTCCGATTTGTTCTATCGGCGCTTCTGCCTCATCCTCTTCATCCGAACTGTCGGCATCACGCACTTCGAAAGTCTGAGGGCCGTCTTCGTCCTCCTCTTCATCATCGAAGACGACAGCTACACCCTGGTTGTCGCCATTGTCTGCGCCATCTCCATCCGCCATCTCCTCATCGCCTCCTTCCTCGTCATCTTGCGCGTCGTAATCCGTAATCTTCTTGCCAAGGTTCACAAGCTCGTTGAACTCCTTTGCGCCCATAGAAGTACCCAAGAGATCGTCCACCTCCTTCTTCTTGTCAAAGTCCTTCATAGAGTCATCCTTGAGGTATTCCAGAACTTGATCGGCCGCACTTCGCGTGGTCGCAGGATCGACATCGCCGAGAGCTCGGCTCACAATGGTCGTAATGAGTTCGAAAGTTTGGCGAGTAGCAGGTGTCCGTGGCTTGTATGTAAGGCCTTCGATGTTCAGGTCGGCGGTAGCAATAGCTCCAAAAGTGCTTGTGCCATCGTCCCGTTTCCTCTTGCGTTGCTCTCTCTCCAGGACATCGCCACCCTCCCCGAGATTGCCTCGCTCAACACCAGGCCCCTTGAGCTTCTTAGTTTGCGCACTTGCACTGTCACGCGCAGTACGCGCGCCCATGTCGCGGATGTTGATGCGGCCTGCGAGCGACTCGGGGTCACCAGTGTGCTCGTCCGGTCGGCGGGACGTAAATCGTCTGTCGGCCTGCAGGACCAAATTCGACATGGCCGCATATTTGAACTGCGCGAGGTTGTTTTGATCTTTCGACATGGTGGTGGTGGGTATCGTGGTATTGCGCGGCTTGCGCTTTTGGTATCGTCTTCTCGAGCTGTCTACACGCGAGATATAATAAAATACACGACGAAAGAACGAGTCGCCGTCCTGTCAAGATCAAACGAAAGAAAAGAGTTGTCCGATTGAGTGTGGTCGGGCTGTGGACACGCCCTGGTGGTGGATGTAAATGAGCGGCGGCGGAATCTCGAAAAGTTCAATGATGGAGCTTCCAAAGGCTGCAGCAAGAGCACGTGATACCGCATCACCTCCGATATCACCAATGAACCCATGGTTCTTGGATGTCACACGCCCACGTTTTCTAGACAGACCATATATTTGCCCTTTTTGCATGCTTTTGAGCGTTGAGATAATCTGTCTGCCTAAGTTGTCATTTTTCTTACACAATAGTGCTATCATTGACTCGATGATTACTGCATCTACAGTTTGGTTTGTCCCGGCTCATGAGACCCATGCCTTCCATATTCTGTATCTCCAATTTCTCAGCAACCAGCTTCAATACACATGCTGAAATGTACATTTCGTACGCCTTTCAAGTTTCGCATCTTCTTGTCTCTCCAAACCCGCACTTTGTACCCAAAATATTCAAGCTCCCTCGGCCTTCTTCTTCTTCTTATCCTCGACCAACTCCACATTGTCCTCCGGCACCTCATCATACTTGTCTACCAAAAACTCAAGTATATCCTCGCTCAAATCTCCCTGTACCGTGATTTCCTCGCCGCCACCGGGAATCTTGGTCACACTTGATCCGGTCGCGAATTTCTTGCCAAAGTCCTTAGCCACCTTCTTGATGTCGAGACCGAATGCTTCGAGTCCTTGTACAGCAGTCACGTATTTTCGCTTGTTACGCTCGATACGCTTGATGAGGATCTTGGAGGATGCGCGTGTCTCGGCTGCTCGTGCTTCAGCGGTCGCGGCTTTGGCGGCTTTCTTCTGTGCATCCTTTTCCGCGCGTTTTTGGGCGTCGACAGAGAGCGAGGCCATATTCTGCTGTAATGCCTCTATGAAAAGTGTTAGAAAAATTTCTCATGCTATATTTCATTGCGCCAGCTAAGCGCGTTCCAGAAGTTAAGCAGTACATACCTGCCGAATACAACTTGGCGTGAAGGTCTGGGTGCGCTTCCGCAAGCCATTCTTCACACTTCTTTGTTGTGCCGCCAAACTCGCAGTACTAAATCGGGTTCAGATTACTATTAAGTTCGGTATCGACGCGTCTCAGTGTCATACCTACTTCAGGTGGTAGACTGCATACTGCTTCTCGTTAGTAGATGATTAGAGAAGCTACCCGCAGCAATATCTACATACCTCCGCAGTAGATGACCTGTTTTGGTACTGTATCGTCAGACATGGTGAATGTGCCAACAGATAAACTGCCGGTTATTTTATGCGCTGACAATGTATCTGGTTGGGTGCAGAGAGTTTCGGGGTTGACGCGAAGGAGAGAGCTTGGTGGGGCAGAGCAAGCGTGGCGGGGTACGTATGAGAAGTTGGGCAAGGGTCCTTGGACGTGCTTGACGCTTTCACTCAAAGCTTAGTGTACTATGATGTGTATCTCTTTATTAAAATTATGACCCTATATCTACATATACATTGGCGGACTCATACTGTTCTCCAGAATATAGGTCTTTGGCTCCATCCGTAACATGGGCCAGTAACCCCTGAACAAACTATTTCTCAATAGCCCTTCCAATCGATCCCATTCTACTGCAACTTTTGTAGTCCAGTCATCTGACACATCAACAATTGGTCCACTCCCCTCGTACAGAGGTCTAAATTTATCTTTGCTCTCCTCACCTGGCTTCAGAAGCCTGACCCCACCGAAGCCGTACACCACATGTACAATATTCCACATTCCAATTATCCTCTCCGGCTTCTCGGTAAGAACGTAATCAAATTTTGTCCAGAACATCGGATCCAAAAGTGCGCTCGGGTCCTCAGTCTTGTCATAAGACCATTTCCGGGTTGGTGCCATTTGCTCTTCAAGAACATCGAGTACTGTCTGTGGGCCCCTGTGGCTCTCCAGGAAACGCGTGACACCTGTCTGACACGCAAGGTTGTCAAAGTGTACATTGAAGTGCTTATCGTGCGGATGAGACATTCGTTTGTGTAAATCGTGCAGAGCTTCTCCTCCAGGGTAGTTGAGACTAGAAATACCCAAGATAGCTGTGGATGCAGCGAATGACACCAAGACTGATCCTACAAGAGCCAAGCTGAGGACAGCATATATGATAGACTTGGATCGTCGTGTCCAAATCCAGGAGGCTCCGTCCGCAGCTACTGCTGTCAATCCTGGGATTACATAGAGAATGAAACGCCATTCTTTGTGAGGAAGAAAGCTGTATATAGCCACAAAGCTGAGTAGAGGGATAAGTAGATCAAGGCTTCGTCTTTGGCTTGCTGGATTCGAAACAGCAATCGGTATGCAGACCAGGTAGGTTATAGGGTTTAGCATTAGTCGCGGAAGTGCATTTGCAAAGTAGAAATACCATGGCGAGACACCCCAGTTCGCCGAGTTTCCTTGAATGGTGTTGTAGTAGAAACCCGTCCACTCAGGCCATAGGGGAAATGATTGCCAGAAGAAAGAATCTAAAGGTACTGTGCAGATAAGACCGACGATGAGGCCTCCAATGCCGGCTGGAATGATGACGCTGATGATCGATATCTTGCGTGTGAAAAACAGATACACAGTGATAGTGGCGACCAGGATAGCTAGCTCAGATCGGAAGACAACTCCAGCAATAGTGAGCAGATACAAGCTCAGTCGGTAGTGTCCCGGGACATTCGAAGAAGTAATGGGAGAATTGTACGCAAGAACTAGACTTCGCAATGCCATATTGCCTGTAGCCATAAGCCAACAACCACTTCAACAAGCAAACCGCAAACTTACTAAACACGAACGCAAACATATTCGGCAGCGTCCTCGAAGCATAATACATAGCATGAAACTGACTTGCCTGAAACAACGCATACCAAACCCCCGCCGCAGTCCCAAAAGCCCTCTGCACACTCCTCCCAAACGCAACCAGCGCCGCCGCATTCAGCAGTCCCAGCACCGCCCTAACTACCACACCTTACCGTCAGCCCTTTCCCCCTTTTACAACCCCCACATGAAAGATTTTTGAAAAGTAAAAAACTCACCAAGCATCTGCACATACTCCCAATCCTCGAAAACCCCCACAAACGGCCTGCTCAACCCGCTCAGCACCGCCGCACCCGCAAACGTTCTCGGCACGCTCCCCGGAAAGGAAACATGGTCGTAATTCGCAGTTAGGAACTGGTCTACATTCTCCGTCGGGATGCCGTGTACGAGGATATCATGGACAGCTTGGATATTGAACGACTCTTCGACTTTTGTATACGGCGATACATAAAGATGTATCAGTATTACTGCTGGGATGAGCAAGAAAAAAGGCCACGTTGATGCCATTGCATCCGGGTTTGCGCAATAGCGCAGCTTCAAAGATTAGCCCTTTTTTCGGGATCCAGGGTACACAGATAGAAGGCGGTGAGATGCTGTGTATTTGATGGGGGGGCGGTCAAGTAGTTTTTCGTTGGGGCAAAGATGAAGCAAGTCCAACTTCGTTCTCTTTTGGAGAGGGCAAGCTACCAATCACGTGCTTTCGCGATCCCACCACCCTTGTTACACGAAACCCTCCCCTTCTAAGCGTGACTTTGTCAAACAACAACTCCCTATCCGCCCATTTCCGACCTTTAATTTCCATTTTTCCATCCTAGGTTTCCCCCCCCCCATCGGATGGTGTCACTACGATGGAAATTTCTCAACTCGCGGTGCCCGCGGTCTATGCGTTGATATTGTTCCTTGGGTGCCCCTCGCAGTTGCTGCTGATGCGGCTCGATCCCGCGCCATTGAGCAAGAATGAGATCATTGCGGCGAATACTCTTTTAGTACTAATACTTATTACATATACGCAGAGCGTGTTTGTGGATCCCGGGACGATACCGAAGGATTGGAATGTTGGGGGTGCGATGAAGGCGGAGGGTAAGGAGGGAATGGGGAACGAGGCGGAAGATATGGTGGGGAAGAGTAGGAAGTGGTGTTTTCGGTGTGAAGCTGCGAAGCCGCCGAGGGCCCATCATTGTAAGGAGTGTAAGAGGTAGGTCGGATTTTTCGTATGTTCATGTTTGTTCTGAGAAAGATATCAAGGCAAGGGCGTAATAGCTATTCTGCCTCTGAATCACCAAGTCATGGAAGGATCGATCAAGATATGATGAACTTTTGGAGTAACAAGGAAGCTATCTGACACACGTCATATCAACCCCACCAAAAGCACAGCTAACCACCTCCCCAGATGCATACCCAAAATGGACCACCACTGCCCCTGGACAAACAACTGCGTCAGCCACACCACCTTTCCCCACTTCATCCGCTTCCTCTTCTACTCCACCGCCGGGCTTGCCCTCCTCGAATCCTTCATCCTAACCCGCGTCGCCTATCTCTGGTCCAACCTCGATATGCCCTCGTCAATGGGCCCAACCCCCTTCCAGCTCGCCCACCTCTTTACCATCTTCATCGTAAACAGCCTCACTCTCTTCATCCTGGGCGTCCTCTTCCTCCGCAACATCTGGTGCCTAGCCGTCAACACCACCACCATCGAAGGCTGGGAGATTGAACGCCACAGGACGCTGCTGCGCCGCGCCCGCCAGTACGGAGGCTACCTCCCCTCGCCCGACGGCACGCAGCAGATTCGCATCCGCAAGCAGGAGTTCCCCTACGACATTGGCATCTGGGCGAACATCGTGCAGGGCATGAATTCTGCGAATCCAATTTCCTGGTTCAATCCGTTCGGGGCAACACCGAGTCTGACCAGTGGCCTAGCGTTTGAGACGAATGGCTTCGAGGACCCGGGTACGGTGTGGCCGCCGCCAGACCCGGATCGCGCGTATAGGAGGAATGCCAAGGCGGTGAATGCGGGTGCATTTCAGTTTGCAGAGGCGCCGGAGATGAGTGCGGAGGAGACGGTCAGGGCTTTCAAAGCGAGGCAGGCGGAGGATGCGTTGAGGAGGAGGGGGTATGGGGAAAGGATGCAGCAGAGGGTAGTGGAGGATGAAGCAGAATACGGCAATAGTCGTGACGACGATGATGGGGGGTACACATATGGAGATGATGCTAGTGATGATGCTGAGGGAGAAGAGGAAGAGTCTGAGAAGAAGCGCGGCGAAAAGGGACGGGAGGGAGAGGCTGCATGGCGAAATGCCGAGGGTGAACGACTAAAGGACTTTGGCGTGGATGAGGACGTGGAGTTTTACGATGAGCAAGACGACGACATACCGTTAAGTCAGTTGATAGCTCGAAGGCAAGGTGCATCGACATCAGGATATAGCCGTCCGTAGGTCGTCGTACCACAATGATAACACAATCAACACTCAAGTGGCTACAGCATTGGCGAAGCGGTTTTTAATATGTTTGATTCCCAGTCGCATAACGAATGTCGGTCGGCCCGTGTGAGCAAAAGATAAAATCTAGACCAATAGTAATCCAGCGTGCAAGAAGACAAAAGGTATCCGAATCGTCCACATGTGTCCTTCTCTGTCCATCCTATCCGTATAGAGTCCTGGGACAAGACCTCAAGATGACATCTTGTCGACACAACAAGTATTCTGTTCCCGTACATTATAACCCCGCAACAGATGCTCCGGCAGTATGAACAATCTGATTCCAAAAAACATGTTCCCAATACCATCTCTTCATGAATTCTTGGCAAGTAACTTGTTCGTAAGTTGCTTGCTTTCTGGTGATCTAGCAGCCTTTCCCACGTCTTTCCTGGACGATGGCTTTCTCTTCTTCCATATTTTGCACTGCGATCACCAGAGCTCGGCGCAACTAGTACTCCGTTCCGTTTCCGTTGTGGACAGGATAGCCAAAGGCAGTCGAGTCGTCGCCCATTTCGGAATCGCCGCTCAGTACATGCTGTTGGTTCTCTGACCCGCCTGCGTTGGGCCCGCCGGACCCGGCTGCAAACTGCCCAGTGGGTGGCTTGTTCTGATTTGCGAGGAGGGTCTCGTACCACCAATCAATACCAATAGTTCAGATAAACGTTTTCGCCAAACAATAGGCAACAAAAGAAGAGTGAGAGGGGGAGAAGGAGAAAGGGGCAGCTTACTTCGCGATACCTGGAAAGGTAGATTTTGAGAGCTTCGGAGTAGTTTTCGAAGCCAAGGGAGGTCATGGCGAAGAGAATATCCTCTCCATTGACTGTCTTGCGCTTCTCCTGCTGACACTTTTCGGAGGCTGCAAACATGATTAGCGACTAGTTCTTGAAGGGTCAGAGTTGGAAACAAATAGACTTACCCTCGCTTGTGATGAAGGAAATGAACTCGCTGACGCATTCCTGCATGCATTCCTTTGCCTCCTTTGCAATTTTGGCGTTTTCGGGAAGAGCCATCTTCATGATACGGGCGACTGGAGCAAAGTTACGAATGTTAGCATCTGAAGCGGCACTTTGGGTTGTGTTTGCATTCTTTGGCGTTGCTTGTGGCGGGGACGTCGACGAGGGTGGAGAAGACGACGACATGGCGCAGGCTGCACGTCGGCCAAATTCCAGGCACAGCGCGCAGCTGAGTGGCTGGAGCAAAGTGCGGATTTAGGCGATTCGACGCAGGCACGCGCGAATGGAGAGAGTCTGGGGACATGCAGAGAGCGATTGCGCGCGTTTGAGCAATCCGTCGACGTGCAGACCAGAGAAGTGACGGGCGCGCAAACATGGCCGACGGCGGGGAGGGGAAAAGGGCATTGGGGAAATGGACGTACCATTGGCGATAGGAAGCCATCGGTCTTGTTCCTTAACTTCGAACTCGTAACCTATCTGGGCTGTGTTCTCTTCTGTGTTCCGGTCCATGGGCTGTTCTTCGTCAGGCGACTGGACTGGTTCCACGCCCTCCTGCTTTGGGGGAGAGGCCGACATATTAGCGGTTGCGCGGTCGGCAAGCGTATGCGCTGGCGACTATTTCGTTGGCGACCACGTCACTGGGAGAGACGATGGGGCGAGTTGGCGGCCGAGTATGCAGGCTGGGGGGTCACTGGTGTAACGAGGGTGGTGAGCAAGGGAAACGGTTAGTGGCATGCAGCAGGTGCAGGCGGAGATAGCTTGGAGCTTGGAGGCTGGGAAGCTGCCGCTGCTGCTGCTGACGACGTACTACGACGGTGGCGGCGACCGAGTGGAGAGGCTCGACGGCACGCGAACTGCTGGGAGTCAGTCAGTTGGTCGGTCATCAGTCAGCCATCAACAACAACCAGACGAGGAAGGCGCGACGGGCCATGGGCGACGGGCGAGGCAGGTGCGACCCAGACGGGCTTGGTCGCTCCTTCTCTTTCTGGATGTCTCTTTCTCTCTTTCTTTCTCTCACATGGACACGCACGCAGACAGACAGACACAGGCTGACTTACACGTAAACCGAGGGGCGAGCAGAGAGATGGCGGAGTCGTGTGTATGCCTTGCGGCGGCGGCCTGATAGTCGGTGCGACGATGGCGGTCCGCCGTGGCGATGGATTAGCGGTGGGACGGGATGCAAGAAGTCGCTGGGGGAGAAGGTCCAGTTGGAGCAAAGGGCCGTGATTCGGGTCGAGTCAATGGATTCCGGGAGCTGTACGCCTTTGTCGCGAATGGAAGTGAGAAGCAGCTGGGGACGCGCCTGCCAATAGGAGCGCGAGGAGATGATATGGGGTGCGAAGCTCAGGACGCCCGAAGATGGGGGGGGGCGCGGCCAAGCTTGGACGTTGGCCGGAGTAGCGCGCGGAGAGACGGTGCATTGACTGCCATTGCTATGTCATGTTACTGCTGCGACTGCTGCTACTACTACCACTACCACTCCCGCCATCAATGCGCCTGCGCCCACCATGCTCGGCCCGCCCCGAGCCATTCTCTCCTCTCCATGGCTCTTCTCCAACTGCCTCTGCCTCACCCGGCTTCATCCCGACCCGTCTCGGTCCAGTCCACGGCCACGGGCTACTGCCGGCAAACCTCGCCATCACCATCGCCATGCCGTCCTCCGGCCTGTCGTCAGAAGCACAGCTGCAACACCCAGGCGCTAGTCGGCGATCCTCTATGCAAGCCATGCCACCACCTTTTATTCGACAGCCCTACGCTATCCCACGTTGCAAGTCCCTCTTTTTCCCCATTTGAGATGCTCAGACTCCACTTTGCTCTTCTCTCTCTACCCGAATGCAAACATGCTCTTGTCACTAGAGCAGCAATTAGACGAGTATCCTCTCCCACGCACTTACATACACCACCACGCCAAGTCTACTCCACTCCTAGTATTGCTTTTCCCATCATCACACCTTATCCTCAGCACAATCCCAGCCACATGCAGACGGCAATCCCTCAATCTCTCTTGTTGGGCTCGGTTGCATGTAAGTACAGCCTTGCTATCAGCTTCACTATTACCCACCGCTAGATGACGTCCCCTCCCTAGCCGCAAACGGCTTCTGAACCTCACCGTTCGCCTTCTCCTTGCAGCCAGCTTTGCCGGTACCCTATGAGCTACGTGTCCACGGTCATGGTACCATGGTCGTAGATCGGTGCGTCAGCTCGACTGAAAGCCAACTCGACAGCTCATCGTGCAGAAGGCCCGCCTAGAGTGGGGAGCACGTGCTGGTCGGCTGCAAACTCGGCCTCCAAGCCCACGCTCCCTCTTTCTTCGGCACTTTTTCATTCGTCAAATCATGCCTACATACATACAACCAGTGGGTAGTCCATGTGGTATGTGGGGGCACACACGACTATCGATGTCGTCGACCATTGCACTGCCTAGCCATGCTGTGCCTGGCTCCCCCCGTCACATTTCAAGTTTTACACACACACACACACATCGTTGCCAAAGCTATAGTACGGGGGTTATATACATATACCCTCCTTCATGGGTGCTTCTTGAATTGCTGTGGGGAAAGCTATGCTGTCATATCGTGACATGCTGTACTAACATCTCATCATTGAGTCACTCCTTACACACTACGGCCTTGCTCTCCGAACCGGAACACTTTTCATTCTTCCGTCATGGCCTGTCTGCATCTGTTCTGACTCTGGTGGCCGAGATTCTGCCGCCTTGATGCTGGTAGTATCCCATGTGGAACCAAGCATACGTCGTGTACCCTCCCTGTCAAAGGGGTGCCGCATGATCCGGACACCAGTCTACTGTCCAGGCTGCTGAACAACCTGAATGTTGTTCTTCTTCTGTAGTGGCAAAGTCAGCTGTCCGTTCCCAACTCCAGATCATAGTCTCAGTCGTCATATGTAACTCTCTTTCTCACACAACAGACACACGTACCTTCCATTTTTCCATCTCATCCTGCTTCGACTTGTACTGCTTGACTAGCTCTTCTAGCGCCTTCTTCAGGCCCTCCGAGTTAGTCTGCAGAATAGGCACCACCTCCTTGACCGTCCGCTCAGTTAAGACGCCGTTGATCATGCGGAAGCATTTCCGGTCTCCCGAAAGCGGCTGCAGCGTCTCGAGTACGAGTCTAGTATACATCAGTTAATGATTCTCATTGACTCCATGACACAACTCAGGCATCCTGCTCCTTTCTGTAAAGAATAGACAATCTCCTCAAAGGAGGGGGTGTTGGAGTCGCCGAGCCACCGAACAAGCGGTGTGATTGAGAAGGGGCAGGTGACTGAAGTTTGAGCACGCTATGCAAATCATGGAAAACTTACTTGTGCTCTTCGGATTCTTGCTCAATATCCCCGATTTTGGAGGCAATGGTTTGTAGCGTGTTTTTGTAATTCTGGTACGTTGTTTGGAGCTCTGTCTTCGTGTTAGCTTACCTGAAATTACTTTTCGAAAATAGAGATTGTGAGGTATACCTTGTTGCTTCTTCAGCTGTGCTTGAGACGCCATGGCGAACTTGGGGTGGCGGGTGAGAGACGCCCACTCTGGGTTGCGGGGAACTCGGGAGAAAGAATGAGAGAAAAAAGATCGTGCAATGGCCAATGCAGTGCACTCACAGCCACGCAGATAAAATTCTATTCACAGACGAATACGCTAAATTTGCGTATGGCTAATCTGTCCGCGAGAATTAAGCAAGCGTTGTTGATCGAAACCGACGTTGCGAGCGCAAGGCCGAAGAAAGACGCGCTCGGACGTACGGTGTTAACGTTAGGGTAACTACTACGCTGAGATCTCGTGCGATTCGTCCAAGAAACCAGAGATCGGATTGGCTCTACTACCCCTACGCTCTGGACCACAGCTACCCACCACGAACCTCTTCTCACTTGCATACGACAGCAACAACGAAACACACCCTTTTTCGCACCCCTACATATCGAGCCTAACAATGCACCCCCACCTCCACACCGAAGAAGTCCAAAAAAGTAAACCTCCCCTCCACCTCCCCAGCACATTACCCCAAGCTAACACCAACCCAACTCAGACTGCGCCGACGTCGTCGCCGCCCTCGAAGAATGCCACGCCCACGGCTTCCTCTGGAAAGTAACCGGCAACTGCACCGACGCCAAGCACAAGGTCAACATGTGTCTGCGCGGCATCCGGCTTGAGCGCACGCGCCAGAATCGCGAGGCGGCGAAAGAAAAGAGGGAGAGGATTCAGAAGGTGTGGAGGGAGTTGGATGAGAATAAATAGTTGCGAGCGTAGCTCGCACGCAGAAAAGGAAGGCGAAGGGGGGGGGGATGTAAGAATACAGGATGAGGAAAAGGACATTGGATGGAGTTCTTGTAAATATGGGATGGGAATTAGGCGTCACGGAGCACGGCACATGGAAGGGGGGAGAGAAATAAATGTACGATTACACATAACCTAAAAGGTCCCTCTTTTGTTCAATTCAAGAAAGAAAAAAAAAGAAACACGCTACTCAATCCGAATCCTCGCTCGATCGGTTCGCCAGCGGCGTGCCACCCAACGGTGTACCACCCAGCGGCGTAGTCCCCAGACTATCCAGGCCTCGTTCTGTAATCAACCTAGCACCACCACCTCCCTCCAAAGTATTAGTGGGCAAAGCCGGTAGACCGGATTCCTGGCGTAGTTTTTCGTATTCCTCGCCCGTCTTCTGGAGTTGTTCCTGGAGATACTTTTTGCGCTCTTCAATCCTTACTTTATCGTCTTTGAGATCTTGCATTTTCTGGAGAAGCAGTGCTTTTCTTTGCTTTCGGGCTTCCATGTCGATGGTGAGGCCCTGGAGGATGTCGTTGAGATCTGGGAGAGGCGTGATGCGAGGAGGCGTTCTGGTGCCGTCGTCGTCTTCGTCTACTTTTTGGCCGTAGCGACCTGCGCGAGCTTGGGCTGTAGCGAATGCGACGTTGCGGTCTTCGTCGGAGTCGTCGGAGCCATCGTCTCCTGAGGAGCCCTCTGCGTCGTTGATGAGTTCGGCCATTTCGGCACGCCGTCGTCGCTGGGCTTCCTTTTCGGACTTGCGACCGAGGGCTATTTTGCCGTCTTCTACGTAGTCGTCGAAGCCTTCGGCAATGTCTTCGTCGTCGTGGACTAGGCGGGTTTCTCCCCATTTGTCCTTGGGTCGAAGGGAAATCTTATCTCTGTGTTGTCTGAACTCGTCCTCCCCTTGGTCGTCGGATGCCCAGGCTGCATCTTCGTCGTCATACGCATTTTCCTCGTGTGCTAAGCGCCGCCTCCGCGCCTTCTTTTCCCGTATCTCTGCTTCGGTAGGAATCGCAGATGACGTCGTCTCGAGTGACGCGACAGGCCCAAACTTGGCCGCAATATCCAGCGCGCGAATCTCCTCTTCTTCCTCAGCGGATATCTTGAGGTCCCTGGGCGTTGACGGTGTCGAATTTCGTAGTTCAGCAATATAATCCTTGCTGTATTCGGTCGGCTTCGCAGATTCCGATACGAGTGGTGAGCGGGCCCGAAGTTGTGCACTCTTCTCCAGTGCTATGCGACTGAGGTTCGCCTTCTTCGGAGTCATAACCGCTGAATCGCTTGATTCTTCGCCATTGTTCGCTTCGTCGCCAGCACCAAACGACATTCGTAGAGAAGAGCGCTTCTTTGCTTTACCAAGCGCAGGCCGCTTGACGACTACAAGGCTTAGTTAGCACAGAGCCTTTGCCAGCTTTTTCACATGGGCCTGGAAAGGTTCGCTGCAAGTTTCCCCAACGTCAGAAAGGCTGGTAATCGCGAAGAATGTACGACTAACCTGTAGGCTTCTGTACTTCACTCTGCGAGCTATTGGTGCTGTCGGCGGACTCGTCGTCATCGTAGCTGCCGATTTTGCGCGCTACACGCGTAGAACTAGATCTTTTCATGTTTGGTGGTTTCTTGTTATTTCCCAATGCTCTTAAAATCAGATCAAGTCCGTGGAGGATTTGTAGAGGAAGACTAGTGGTCGCGCTCACATGTCGGTGGTGGTGCCTGTGCACGGGCCCTCCGCAAAAAGCCCCAGAGCTCTCCCACCATGTGCAGTAGTTGCTCTTGCTCGTCGAACACCACGCGCGACCCAGCTTACCCACGACCGACACAAGCGTAGTCACCTAAACGCCCACTCACCGCCTACACAACAAACAGACCCCATCGCTATACCACCGCTTCCAATATGCCTCAAGCACAGCCCGAGTTGAAGAAGGTAAACTACGAATTGCTCTCCAGAATCTACTCTTACTAACCTGGCCAAAGTACCTGGAGAAGCGCGTCCTCGTGCAGTTGAACGGCAGTCGCAAAGTCATGGGAATCCTCCGTGGATACGACGTAAGTCCAATCCAGCATTCCCCAATCTCACCAAATAAAGCTCACACCGTGCAGGTCTACCTAAACATTGTCCTCGACGAAGCGCTTGAAGAAAAGGCAGGCGGTGAGAAAGTGCGCATCGGCATGGTCGTCATTCGCGGAAACGCCGTAGTCATGCTTGAGGTACGAATTCCCCTGTATCCATGAGAAATACGGTGGATCATAAGCTAACTAACCTGCTCTAGGCTCTCGACCGTATCAACCAGGACGTCCCTAAGATCGGACGGTAAAGAGCGTGTATACGACCCGCCACGAGGAAGCAAAGTCAGTGATATATTGGACCAAGCGTCAGAGCGGAAAGCGACATGGCACAGAGTATGGGAAGATTATTAAACGGCGCATCTGGCGTTTGAGGCGCGAAAAGAAACTATTGGGCATGCCTTTACCAGGCTCCCTCCACCTCCCTTTTCTTTTTCATCGCCTGCATCTCCCTTGTCCCGAGCAGTTTACTATTTACAGAGGACAGTGTTTTATTGTTCTTCTTGCACGATATCTGTGTTGACAGACTGGATTATTTACGCGATATAGTACCCTCAATATGATGACAACCGAGGGAACACTAATTGAGCATTTGAGGGGAGCGCAAGTAGGATCCGAGTCATACGGTTGATAGAGAAAGAAATAAAATCAGTGCCATGGGCTTCAGACAATCTGCATTGCCAACATCGAAATCAAAGAAAGCAACAACTTCTCCACTAGGTACTCAAAACATGGCTTCTTTTCATTGCATTTTAAAATTGATCTACAGACAACCGGACACAAACACCCCCCAAAAGAACCCACGCCTACAACTTAGCCTTTTCATTCTCCCTCTTAACCTGCTGCACCAACTCCCACGCAATCTCAGCATACGGCCTCATCATCTGCCCATACTCCTGCGCCTGCGCACTACTCGCCTGCCTCAACGCATACCTCGCTGCAATACCTTGCATGATAATCGCAAGCCGATACGTACTAAACGCATTCCCCCAGGTGAAATCCGGGCGCGGATCCCACCCCGCTACCTCGGAGTACCACGTGATAAGCTGCTCGCGGGTGGGCAAGCCGGGTGTAGCACCTGGTTGAAAGCCCTGGTGCGCACGCCCGATCGACATTGCCGTCTGGCTGGACGCCGTGATGTACGGGGACATGACGTTGTTGAGGTCAGACAGCGGGTGGCCGATTGTACTCATTTCCCAGTCTAGGATGCCGATGACGCGGGGTTCGGTTTTGTGGAAGATGACGTTATCGATTTTGTAGTCGCCGTGGACGAAGGTTGCGCGGTCCTTTGGTTGGGTGCGGTGGTCGCTGAAGAAGGTGACCATGTCGTCTTGATGCGGGATTTTGCCGACGGGTTCGCCGGTTTCTTTGTCTTTGGCTGAGGCTTGGGATTGCGAGATTGTGTTGAAGGTTGCGATTTGGCGGGTATAGAAGCCCGAGTGTTTGCCGTAGGAGGCGAGGTTTACGGAGGAGGGGGATACGCGGTGGAATTTTGCGAGGGTGGTGATTGCGGAGTGCCACCTACAGGCAGGTTAGTTAATGTTTCGGAGTTTGGAAGGAGTGTCTGGGTGTGTTCAGAGCATACATTTTTGTTCGGTCCTCTGGGGTTACGTCAGGAAGGACGGGGTCTTCGAAGATGCGGCCGTCGAGAAACTCCATGATGTAGAAGTCGGTGCCGATGACCTTTTCGTCTTGACAGAGACATAGTGCTCGTGGAACAGGGACATCTGTGTTCTCCAGTGCATGGATGATGCGGTATTCACGATCGACTTTGTGTGCAGTCTGCGAGCAAGCAATTAGATTAACTTTCTTTTTCTCGGTGTTGGAAAGAGGACTGATATGTAGAAGTGTATGTACCTTTGACAGCAGCTGGCCCGGAGGCTTCTTCCTCAGCACGTACTTCTTTCCGGTCTTATCCGTCAACTGGTATGTCGGATTCGATTGTCCATAGCCAAACTAGCTTCTATATTAGCAAATCGTGTTCCTTGGGTCAAGCTTGATTCCCGCTCGACTACACACGCACCTGCTTTACGTCCAAGGGAACCTTGATTTCAGGAACATGAGCCTCGATGTAGCGCTCCAAGGAGGCTACATCAATGGGCTGCCGAACATTGCCAGCCATGGTGGGTGCGTCTGGAGAGAGCGCATGGCAAGCGCGGGCGCACAGTGATGTAGCTGGCGCGGTTGAGCATCACCGAGCCATGAGCCTCGGCAATTGTTGGACATGGGGGGATCTGGCTCGGCGAGTCGGGAGTGGCTGCATCTCCGCAACGAGCTCAATCGGGATGAGCATGAGTATCGGAAAAAAGACTCGTTCAATACAGTTCAACATGAAAAAGGAGTTATGTTTCCTTGCGAATTGGGTCAATGATATCCGTGACTGATTCCAAAAGCCTTTTTTTCGTTGTGGTGGTTGTCATGCCACTATCCATATTCCTTGCCTCAATCTGAAACGGATGCTCGTAATAGCACGCACTCTAATAAGTGAAAGCAGATACAGTGTATCCATCTACTTGATAGCATGATGGAGTATTTCCAGCGAGATTGTCTGCATCCAGGCAGGTAGCCAGGGGAACTTGTGGAAGTGCTTGTCTGGGCGATATGGCCTCACGTGCCCACGCGTTTGCGCATGTTCGGCACGCAAGGGCCAGCTCGCGGGTCTGTGGGCAAAGGCACGGCTCCCACTTCAACGTACGGTCCACGGCTCATCAGACGTTTTCCTTCTCCTTGGACAAGGCCAATGTGCTGATCGTGTCCACGTAGATGGAAATGTATATCCTCACACCTATCCTCTACCACCCCCTGTAAAGACGGGTCAGCTTTTGATTGCAGACTTGTCGTGTCAAAACCCCTGAGGTGTCACAATTGACAACTGTCAACCCTCTCTGTGTGTTGAGCCGGCTAGCATGCATCAGAGAGGGCCTGTCTGCCATGCTAAGGGCAACCGCAGACTGGTGCTGTAGACTTTATTGGATCCATTCTGGTACCAAGGACCGACGGTTGGTGATGGCCGGCCCTATCACACACTAGGCCTGGGTGACGTGATGCGGCCTTGTTGAGCGTAGTAGGCCTTGCAAAGACATTTCCCCAAGGCGTCAAGCCGCAGAGTTTATAGGCGTCCACATCCAGGGGAACGCGGGACGGGGCGCATAAAGAACAATTAGGAGCGCCATGTCGCCCAAATGGGATGATCGCAATTCATTGGGCAGCTGTCGGTTAAATAATCACGCTCTACCGTCGCCCATGACTTGGCTGTCCAGACCCCTGTAGTCCCCTCTTATCAAAACAAACACCGTCCTTGGTCTGTCCAACCTACCCTACACTAAGGAACAGGTCTACCCTGCGACAAACAACGCCCTGGCATGGCCTATCCCCAGACTCCCCGCCGCCTTGGGGCGCGACCTATGCTACATCCCACTGCCTCATCGCCCAACCTAAACGCCGCCAGCAAAAACATGGCCCGACAAGCCTCCCTCTCAGCACTCGTAGGCGGAAACTCGCCAGCACACCGCATGGGCGCCGACGGCCAGGACATTGACGTAGGCGACACCGTAGATGTCCCTGGTGGCATGGTCGGTGTCGTCAAGTTTGTCGGCAGCATCCGCGGCAAGCAAGGAGTCTTCGCCGGCGTCGAACTCAACAGAGAATACGCCGCGCGGGGCAAGAATAACGGCTCCGTCGATGGGTACGCATGCCCACCGCTCTTCTGAACACACTCCTGGGCACATGCACTGATGGCGACACAGCACACAGTACTTTGATACTTCGATCCCCAACTCCGGCATCTTCCTCCCTGTGCATCGCGCTCAAAAGCGGGTCTCAGGAGGCTCATCTGACTTTGCGCCTGAGCCAGTCACACCTTCGTACCCCAACTTCAGCCTTTCCACCACCGAAAAACCCAACTTCGGCCACGATGCGCCAAAGTCGCAATTCTCCCAATCCATCGGACCCGGTGTCCGCGCAACCAGTCCCCAGGGCAAATCCAGCCTGGGCCGCTCCTTTGCACGCCCTGAATCGCCCCATCGTCAGAAGCAAGGCTTGAGTGCCTCGCCGGCTCGCAGTGGCTCGCGCACACCCTCTGGCTTCTCCAAGAGCGCAATCGGCGCACCCCCGCGATTTGCAAGCCCAGCCCCTCCTCGCTTTGCCAGTCCTGCCCCGAGGGCTCCTCCCCTGCAGAAGCCACGGACACCCGGCCCCCAGCGATCCTACTCGCGGAGCAGCTCTCGCGTTGGCCAGCAAGATATTATTGAAGAAGACACCGAAACAACCCCCATCGGCGCAGCGCGCACAAGCAATGATTCCATATCCAGTTACAAACATCGCCGCCCCGGCTCGCGGCTGGGCTCCTCTCCTAGCGAAGAGGTGCAGCGGCTACAGGCGCTTTTGGATGAGCGAGAGAGACAACTGAAAGAGCAGGCTGCATCGCTGAGCGAAATGGAGGCAAGCCTTGCCGAGATCCAGAGCCTGATACCAGAAGATGGAATGGACATGGGGTCGGCTCATGGCAGCAACGAGCCCACCGATGTTGCACAATTACGAGCACTTCTGCGAGAGAAGAACGATAAGATTGCCATGCTCACATCCGAGTTTGACGCACATCGCTCTGATTTCCGAAGCACCATTGACACTCTCGAACTAGCCAGCACCGAAACTGAGCGAGTATACGAAAAGAAGGTCGAGGAATTGACTGAAGAACTGCGAGAATACCAGTCTCGTACTGAAGATGTTGAGACTGTCGCTATGCAGCTGAAGCAACTCGAGGAGCTTGTGCAAGAGCTTGAAGAAGGCCTGGAAGATGCGCGTCGAGGCGAGGCAGAAGCTCGAGGGGAAGTGGAGTTCCTCAGGGGTGAAGTGGAGCGTGGCCGATCAGAGCTTCGTCGTGAGCGAGAGAAGGCTGCTGCAGCTCTCAAGGGCGCGGGTGCCATGGTTGATACGCCTCAAAGCCCAAGCCAAAGAGAGGTAGAGCAACGTGACGACGAAATCCGAGGACTCAAAGCCATTATTCATTCCTTGAGTTCCGGTGGGGACGAGCGTGTTCGCTCGCCTCTATCACCACAAGGCCCTACTGTGGACGCTGAAGAGCTTGCACAAGCAAAGGCAGACGCACAGCGCCTGGAGCGCGAAAAGGAAGAGCTTCGTGGTCTTGTGGAACGCAAGGCTTACCGAGAAGAAGAACTAGAGCGTGAGATTGAGAAGTTGAAGAGCCAGCTCGGCCTCGCCGAGCAACGTGACAGCATGATTAGCAATGGCGTGTCGGAAGTCACAGCTGTACAGAAGAAGCCTTCAGAGCGTGACTCCAAAGACACAATCATGAACTGGAAGGATTCGTCACAGCGCAACACTCCTCCCGCTCTTGCAATAATGCCTGAGTCTGATGGCCGCTCATCCGTCAACAGTAGCCACCTATGGTGCGAAATCTGTGAGACGGGCGGCCACGACATCCTCAACTGCTCCGCCATGGGCGGCGACGCATCCACCTACTCCCGCACAAACGATAGCATCCACAACGGCAAAGACGGCGTCATCGAAGGTCTCCGCGGCCTCTCCATCTCCGATCGCTCCCTGTCCGAACGCCGCCCATCCATCCTCACTCCTTCCAAGACCCCCGGCAGCGCCCCCACCGCTCCTCTACCCAACCCTTCCCTCACCGCGTCCAACTCCGACCTCGTTCCTCCCAAGGGCGCCGCCATTGCCGACCCAGACAAATGGTGTGCCCTGTGTGAAAGCGAGGGTCACGATGTTACGGCCTGCCCTAACGAAGATGCTTTCTAAGTAAAGCTTTTGAAACTCATGCCGACCATGCCAACCAAAAACTTATCTACGTCCCCCCACCTTGATGAAGAATTCAACAATGGAGTTGAAAGATTATACATAACGCAGGGCGTGTTAATCACCGAGACCTAAGTAAAAGAAGAAAGAAAGAAACAAGGGCAAAGCAATGCTCTCACGACATCGCTCCCCATATCTCCCCGAAAATGAACGCATTTTGGGACTAGAGAGAACTTGTAGAAAGAAAGAAGATTGTTCCAAAGGCACACACACACACACACATACCCAACCACCCTCTCCCGCTACCAACGTACCTTTTTTGCATTTGGTTTTACGTCCGTCTTTCTTTGTTTCCAAAGAGCGCATGATATCCCATCCCCCTTCCCAATCTTTCTCTTTTTGACACACCCTCTTATTCAGCATTTTTGGGGGGTTCTCTCTTCTTCTTCTTCTTCTTAACCTTGGGTTCTTCCGTTATGTCTTATAACTGCCAATCCCAACCCCACCCTCGATAAGTGTTATGTAGTAGCTTTTTATGTAGTCAACTTATTTTATTCCATCTTATCTTATTATCTCTTTTCTTTCTGGAAGTACTAATGCTATTGTTTAATGTGTAATTTCTGTTCATTCTTAGATAATTACGTTCTGTTCAATGGACAAAGATGTGTAATATGGGAGAGACTTGCTTTTCTTCGTACGTAAAGTTGCATAGATACACAATAACACATGTACATAAAAGTCAGATTTGAGAATTTTAACCGGATATCAAACGCCCCATTTAAAAAACAATCCTTAATACCCTATGCAATTCAAGCCCTCTTCCCAGACTTGTGCTTCTTACTCTTCTTCCCCGCGCTCTCCTTGAACTTCTCTGCCTCCTTATACGCTTCCTCGACCGCTTCCCCTACTTTCCGCTTCTTCTCGCCCGTCTTAACAGACACCGTCATGCTACCTGCAGCACCCCCCTTCTTCGTCGCGTTGCTAATAGCGCGCTCGGCATCCTCCCAGTCGGTGGCTCCGGCACCAATTTCGTATCTATTGCGGGTATACGAATTAGCCAGCGTATTCAAAATTAGTAGAGTGATGGAGAAGAAAACTTACTTGTGCAAAGGCAAAGCATCAATCATGCTCCTCTGCCTCTCTCTGTCTTCTGCCAAAAACTCCTCTCCACCCTCCTTCAACTCTTCTTCCAAGTTCTTCTCCAGCGGTTTAAAGCGGCCTGCATCTCCACCGACTGTTCCTGCATTGTCTTCGATTTCCATGGCTTCAGGCATAGTTTCTTGGACTGCGCCCTCAACAATGCTGCGGAAGGCAGTGGCGACTTTGCGGATAATCTTGACGAACATGGCCATGAGCTGGCTTGCGTTTGCATCTTTGAGTTCTTTTTCAACGTCGGAGAATTCTTTGCGCTGGAGGCCGATGGCGAGGAGGAGGGATTTTTGGATGCCGGTGAGTTTGACCGTGTCTTTGAGGCGGCCGGTGAAGTAGAGGTGAGCGATGGAGGGGAGCATGTCGAGGATGACGTGGTAGTCTAGCATGTTGTTTGCGTAGGATTCCAGACGCTTGAGGTCGAAGGGGGTGAAGAGGGCGTCGAGTTCGGCTTTGCTGATGGGTTTCGCGGCGAGGTCGACATCGAGTTTTGATCCTGCCGAGGCGGACTCTTCTATCGAGAGGGATGTTGTGGATGGGAATGTGCGGAATTGATAGGAGAGGAGAGAGAGGAAGCGCTTCTGGAAGTCCTTGGCAAAAGCTGCCACCCAGCTTCCATCTGATGAGGTAGTCTCAAGCGAGCGTAGCATGATACATGTGTGCTCTCCAGTCAGATCGTTGGGTGTTTGCCGAAGGTATACTGGCACAAAGGATGCGCGTTTCCAGAACTTGTGCAACTGCGACGTGAGACCGTACGATACACCAACATAGTCAAGCTTAGGTGACTTCAACTCTTGTAACCGAGCGAATAGCGGCGGCATCTCGCTTGCCTCCCTAACCTTGACGTTATCCTTGAGAAGTGATGCATCTTCCAAGTCTTCCTCTGTGACTCTTCGCATCTGCTCCACCTCTTGAGGTTCCGTCTCGGACAAGCTTGCGAGCTTGCCGTCGTAGAAATCAACTAGGAGTTGCAGGGCCTTTGATCCGTATCCCATGTTGACGTATTCCGGGTTTGTCGCTATCCGCACCACACGGGCACCCGACAGACTTGCAAAGTTCTCATCCTGAAATTGCTGAGACACAATCCACGGAATCAAGTCGCCACCTGCACGCTGTCCTCTGCTCAAACTGTTCAGCACACTTTCCCTGCTAATCTGACCTTCCAACGCTACTTGAATAACACAAAGAGGCTCAGGAAGCTTGTTGTCCTCTGCAGGTCCGGTAAGGACGAACAGGTGGTGCGCTGGCGCATCGGACATGAGTTGCAAATCGTTGGGTGTATTCTTGTAGTGACTGGCGACATAGAGCGCCATCATCTTCTGCAGGAACTTTTCTGCTGCCGGATTGTAAGAGAAAAGTGTATCGCGGTTTACGTGAAGGAGCTGGCACTTGTCGGGATGGGGGCATCCTTGTGTGGCTGATCTTCGGGGCAGGGTTGCATCGAGACACAAGAGGTCGTTCATCCAGCGCTCGACGGAATCGCCTGGGGCGTATCGGATGGGCTCTGAAAGTGTAATTTCTCGCAGCGAGCGACCTGTCATCGTAGTCTCTGAAGCATCCTTTGTCTCCTTTCCTGTTGAGCGATCTACGACGTGGGTCGAGCCGTTGGTACCCTTGCCTCGTGACTGCTCGCGAAGTTGCTGGATGAGCTTGAGAGATAGTGATCGACCAGTACCCTCGTAACCATTGATTGTCGAGGCCATGAAGACGAGGTAAGGACCCATGAGTTTCCGTACCAATGGCAGAGGAATAGCTGCAGCTTCATCAATGACCAACAATTCCGCTTGACCGAGAACATGCGAATCTTCTGGCTTGATATATTGAATCACCTGTCGGTGCTGGCGGTGTAACTCGATTCTTACAATAGCCTTGTTCTGGTCGGGTTGGGTGGACTGCATAATGGTGTAGTCCTGGTGATCAACATAGTTGAGCGAGTCAAAGCCCTTGAGGATGAATTCAAACAGCGTCTTCAAGTTCTCTGGGCTTGGAGATGTGATATAAATGTTGCTGTAGCCGTGCGCGACCGCTGCTGCTACAGCCACACCCAAAGCTGCTGATTTACCTCGACCACGCGCTGCTGTTAGTGTAACCGTACTTCGCAGGGTCTTCTCCACAATCGCCTCGACAAATGTAAGCAGAGCCTTTGCCTGATCCACAGTCTTTGCAAGCTTGACCAGATCTCCAGTAGGAGGTGAGTCCGCCAGGGACTCCTTAATCTCTGCCAATTCCTTCGCCTTTGGTGTCTTGCCTTCCAACTCTGGGTCCGGCGGCGGTAATTGCTTGACGTGCTTTCCACCGGAAATGGGGAGCACATTAAGTTCATCGTCGACGACCAAGCAGCTGTCACACTTTCCGAGTGACAGTAGGAAGCGCTCATTGAAGCGCGCAACAACGTCGCTATGCGCCTCTGTTCGGTATCTGGAGTGGATATCCATGGACATGGTATACAGCTGCTTCAAGCTGCTCATGCCCTTCAACAAGAGTATAACCAGTCCTCCACCTTCGACTGTCTCTATTGTCCGCGCAAGGAGGTTGGGCGTAAGCGCTTCGAAATCCTGCAGAATACACATGCCATATGTGTTACCCAAAATCTTTTCTGTCTCTTTGTAGTAGACATATCGAATGTTCTGCGTCGAGATGAATAGTTCGAACGGATCCTCGGTGTCGACGTCACGTATGCCCCGCTTGATCTCGTTCTTGATCTTCTTTTCGCGCTTCTTGCGGTGACTGGAAAACCCCAGTAGCTTGTTCTTGTATGCCCAGAGCACAGATTTGTTCAGCTTAACGTCAACGTTGAGCAGAATGTGGTAGAGGTTGACAATGACGTCCTTTTGGCGGTCACCGACAACGACGAAGAAACTACGCTTCTTCTCTTGTGCGCCATTTCGAATCAGCGCCGGAATGCGGGAATCGATGGCTTTCTTCGGCATCTTGAGAGCTGCGCAGGCGGCGGCGGCGCCTCCTCTTCCGTATTCGAGTGTGTTTGGATGGCGCAGGCAATTGTATAACACCAAACGAGTCGCAAGGTGCTCTTGGGCGAATGGCAAGGGAGCGACACTTATTGCTGGTGTTGTGGTGAGATTGGCGGCGCGTGGGAGCAAAAGTTCTAGTCGCCGAGGAAGCTTCAAAGGTTCCGAGAAAATAATTGTTATCGATAACAGAGTCGCGCTAGCACTGCATCCTTCAACGCGCGCACACTCGGTCCAATCAAAGCCTTCTAATAAACTGGTCATTCAAAAGTCGGGATGCATGCTTATTCCCCATAGTTGAACTATAAAATGCCCTAAACTGTTTCAATTTGAGGTCTTCATGCAATCGTCCTACACCCTCTTGCTCGCCTTCTCGCTCTCCGTGTACTTCTCCAACCCCACGTGCTCATTGATCCAATCCAGTACAACCTCATGCCACATCAGACTGTTCTCTGGCTTAAGCACCCAATGGTTCTCATCTGGGAAGGTCAAGAATTGGCTCTCGATCCCCTTACTCTGCAACACGTTGAATGCTGCTAGTCCCTCACTAATCGTCAGTCTGTAGTCCAACTCGCTGTGGATCACAAGTTGTGGTGTAGCCCAGTTCTTCGTAAACCTGCGTCGCATGAATTAGTAACGGCATGAATTTGAGTATAGCTGGATAAACATACTTGCTTGGATCCCACTTATCCCAACCGTCAGGGTTACCCCAAAGAGTGCCTTTGAGATCATGGAAGGGGAAGTAGAGTTCTTCAGAAGACATCTGGCCGTGCATGCTGAAGACACCATCATGAGTTACAAGGGCTTTGAACTTGCGGCCTAGATCGTGACCTTGTATCCAGTTCATCATATAACCACCGTATGAAGCACCAAGAGCAACGGCGCGATCTGTGTCGACATAGCTGACGTTGGACGCGATGTATTTGAATCCCAACTCAAGGTCTTCGTATGGCAATCCCCCCCACTGGCCTTGAATGGCATCAGTGAAGGCCTGGCCGTAGCTTGTGCTGCCTGTTGGGTTTGGACAGATGACGACGTAGCCTTGCTCAGCAAATACAGCAGGGTTCCATCGCGTGCTCCATCCATCGGTCCATGCACCTTGTGGTCCACCGTGGACCAGGTATGCCAGCGGATACTTCTCTTTGGACGAAAAGTTACTGGGTTTTATGACCCAAGCATGGACCTTGGTATCCTTCGCCGCGCCGTCCCAGTGGATCTCGTCGATTTGATGACGCGATAACCCAAACATGGAACCTGAGCGTGTGTTGGAAGAAATGTACTTGGTAGTGAGATTTTCGGGATCCGAGTCGTATGGTCGGTCATCAATAGGCAGATTATACATATCCACGCTATTGGGACGAGAGCTCAGAGGTACCAGCGAGTACAAAGAGTTTTCGATCAGGCTGGTAGAGGTGACGAATAAATCGCCGTTACCGAGGACCTGTGCACCACCAATGGTTCCACCTTTCACAAGCAGTGAGGGAAGAGGTTCTTTCTCACTACCTGGCTTAGGAGGACCAGCGCTGTACAAATTTCCACGACCGTGCGCCTCCGCTGTGAAGTAGAGGTGCCAGTCATCTGGACTCCAAGCTATCGATTGCGGACTTTGGTCCCATTTGCCCTTGCCATCCTCAGAGGCATAGAGAAGAGTGACTCGCGACGGATCCTTGTAGTCGTGGATGATGAATGCTTGGTTCTTGTCCGACTCGTATCCATTAGTCTTCATGGACAAGAATGCAATCATTTTGCCAGAGTTTGACCAAACTGGCGATGTGCTTGCGCCTTCAAATCCTTCAATCGTAGTCTTTTTGATTTCAGGAATGTCCTTTGAATTCAAGTCATCCCAGAATCCCTCGGCTGCAGAAACATAAATGTTGGTCTTCGTATGGGTGGCTGGATTGAGGTCAGGGTCCTTCGATGTGAAAACCAGACCATTCTTTGAGATGTCAAAATGATCTTTGCCTCCAAATGGCTCAATTGGGCTCTCCAAAGAGGTTCCCTTGAGGGCGTTCTTCAATGGTTGCTCCAACTCCAGAGCTGTTGAGCTCTCCGATTTCTTCGTGCTCAGTTTGCCAAGCCATATTGCGTTGCGGTTCTCAGTCACATAATGATCCCAATGGCGGACGAAGCCAGACTTGTACAGCTTTCCTGATGTATGCGACTTTTCAACCTTTTCTGGGTTGAATAGTGAACCATCTGGTTTTGCCTTACCGACAAGTGCAAGCGCATATGTGCCATTGCCGAGTGGGTAGACCTTGGAATCGCTGACTGGGCCCTCTAGAGTACCAGCCGTGTATTTGCTGGTGGCCAGTTAATAATCCAATCATCAGAAAGTAGCATCACGAAATGCACTGCATACCTTTTCTCAAAGTTCTCTGGTGACCCGATGACCAACTCTGTAGTACCATCTTCATTCGACTTCAACAAGAGCACCGTCTCATCGTCAAGCCACGTAGGCTCGCTGAAAGTCTTGTCATCCGTCACCAGGCTAGTCTGTTGAGTTTCAACATCCAAAAGGCGAATCTCAGATTTCTTCTCGTGCTCAGAGAAAGAGTAAGTCGACACAGAATACAGGATCTTTGATGCATCCGAATTTGGAGAGCCTTGAGATCTCCGAGGTGCTTCAAGGAGCACCTTGGGCGTAAACTTGGAGGCTCTGATCGTCATGATGATGGTGGCCTGCGAAAATCAGGCGCCTAGTTGAGATGTCAGCTTGCAAGATTATCAGATGTATAAGAAAGATGGTTAATTTTTGTGTTGTCGTATGCTCACGTCCAGCCCCGTTGCTAGATCCATGATGCTATCCCAACAAGCAATATGCAAGGGCCCAGACCGCTACTTGGAGCCGTTCTTGCAATAGACAGAGCGATACCAAAAGCGTTACTTACTAAGAGAGAAATGTTCTTTCGAATGCGGAAATGTCTTGTAAAGAACAAGAATGACAAGTAAACAAATGTGAAAAGAGCACCGTGGTAGACGTGGTACGTGGAACTATGCGGATGTGGTTGGCCGACCGACCCCTCACGCCAGCCACCCCTAGCGGCTAGCGGCGCCTTTGTGTCATCACTCACCGGTATTGCGCTACCCCGCTCGGGATCGAAGATGCTGCCTGTGACAACCAAGGGTCTCGAACACCCTTCGATGCGTTACTTTCCAGCAATTTGCCATCAATATAAACCATAGAATTTCAAAAATCACTAAAATTCAGTCCAAGGACATCAAGTCCTGTGGCGCAGTGGTAGCGCGCCGTTCTTATAAGATTCGTCAGACTCTTATGACCTCATCCAAGGTTATGCGGATGCCGTGGGTTCGAAGTAGGTTTCTCCCTCAAAGAAATCGTTTCGATTTTCTTTACTAACAGTTCTTTCTAGCCCCACCAGGACTATATCTCCTTCTTTTTTTTGCCCCCGTTTCCAACCCACGACGTTGGGTAAACCTTTTTACTTTTTGGCTCTCTGTATGCATGCACTAGTGCACTAGGTTAAAAAATAATGGTACTCTTTATGCAATTAACACTACATACATCAACTACGCACACGAAAAAGAACCACAACACTATTAAATATGCTCAAAATTTTGACCTGAAGATGCTATCCAACATACAAAAGATAGCACTTCATTTACACAACAGCAAAGTAACAATAAGAATAGCAATACATATGATTCATTAACAACCATTCATAAAAAATAAAAGCAGGTGGAGGATATCTAGAACGTGAAGAGGGACCGCTCAAAAAAGAACAAAGAAACGCACGTTGCTATACAAAAAAAGGAAGAGCCCATCGTACGCCCTGGTTTTCCACCCCAAGCAAACCCCTTCCGAAAGATGTGTTCGTAAGAAGGGGAAAAAGTTCCAATCATAACATCGTTACCAATCCAAGAATTTCCTTTGACCTCCGAAACAAGTGGAGGTAGAGGAAATCTTGGGGTTGTATTAAAAAAGAGCAGGGCTAGAGCCAGGTTCATGACTTCCAAATCTGCCACTTCTTCTTCTGCTTAGGAACAACAAAGCTGTCCTGGCTCATCTGCTCGCCTTGCTGCTGCTGCTCTGCGAACCCTGTTTCCTCTTCAGTAGCGCTATCGAAGCTATCTTCGTCGTCGTCGTCGGAGGGGGCACCGCCGCCAAGATACCTATTTGCGGTACCTACGCTGCCGTTGCGTTGCGGGTAGGTGGGGTATGTAGCGGTTGTTCGATCATAGCCGCCTCGAGAGGGCTGGGCGGCGTAGTCTGCGCGTTGGACTGGTTTTTCAGTGTATTCGGGGTCGACTACTTGTCTGGGTGCCATGGCGGGGTGGCTTTGGCCGTCGCGACCGCCGCTGCTGAAGTAGTCGCCGCCAGCGGTGTCTTGTCGGGCTTGGAGACCTTGTCCGTCGCGTGCGTATGGCGAACCGGGACCTGCACCGACAATTGCGGGATGTGGTGGATACGATTCGCGCTTAGCTCGCCTTTGCGATTGCGTTGCAGTGAGACCGTATGGGCTCTGGCCTCCTGTAGCCCCCACTGGTCTCCGTTTCACCGTGAGGGGATCATCCGGATGTGTTGCTGGTAGTTGTGACTTGTGGGAAGAGTTGCTATATGTTGGCTGTATGCGGGTGGAAGCAGAGCGAGATGGAAGCGTAGCCGCTGGAGCAGCAGTTTTCATTTCTTGGGGGTGCTGAGGTGCGCTCGCATTCCTCTTCGCAGCGACACTATCCCAGGCAAAGGCCCTAGCACCGGCATTCGGCCCAGTGTCCAAACTTCGACGTCCTTGGATTCGAGCTGCAGGATTGTGAACAGCTCCATCAGACTGAGCTGGACCTGCTGTCCGCGCTGAATTGGCATGAAATCCAGAGCTGAGGAGATCGTTACGACGAACAGTGGTAGTAGCGGCAGCACCAGTAGCACCAGAGGCTGGCGCCATGGCAGGAGTCGGAATTGCAGGCGTGGTAGGAGCAGAGGCAGACCCACGTCCGTTGCGTGGACCAATGCCTGGTATTACCACCCTGGGCCCGACTTTGTACTGTTTCCGTTTGCGTTCTTCCTCATCTTCACTAGAAATTTCACCAAGCTCGCTCCCGCTTTCGCTACCTGAGATAGAATTGCCATCTTCACCGATTGTAGTCTTGCGTCTTCCACCAAAAGCGCGGAAGAAGCCTCGAGGTTTACGCGGCTCCTTTTCCTCAACATCAGACTCAGGCTCGACATAGTCGAGAGCTGGCACAAGAAGTCGATACGGTGTTGTGATACCTGCCGGGTCGTGTTGCGAAACTTCGACATTAAGGCAAATATCAAGACCACCTTCTAGGTTGATGAACTCCTGCTTTTTCACGCTCTTCCTGCTCAGTACGCTAGGGCGACGGTGAAAGTTGGATGGCCGGTCTTGGGACTGGCTGCGGCGACCTCGAGGCGTTGTGCTTTCCGAGGTGCCTGGGCGGTCGCCATCCATTGAAGGTCGACGACGGAATAGCGAGGATAAGGAATTGCGACGAGGATGAGCAGGCCTCTCCGGCTCTGAGCGATCGGGTGAGAACGAGGATTTCAGCTGATGGTGGCCCACCTGCTGGTCATCAGCAGCCGCATAAGCCGGGTTATTGCGATATGATACAGGAGGGCCCTGGCGCCGTGCAGAAGGTCTTGGTTGTTGTCCACTGAGCCTTCTCACCAGCTGACCAGGTGCAAAATCAGCAAAGGATCTTCCCGCGCCAGGACCATCTGGGGTCGTAGGTGGTGATGGTGTCTGTGATGGTGTAGATCCGGGCTTGTATTCTCGAATGCTGCACCAGTTTCGGTGGGGGAGGAGATGATTGTTATTTCTCTTTTTTCCGTCCACACCGTGGGTGAATAGCGCTATCATGTCTTCATCCGTGTCCGAGTCAAGATGGTGTATCTTGTTTCGTTTGTTGATGATATCCGCCATCATATCGGGAGGTGGCGTGTTGACTATGGCGGAGGAAATGACGTTTGGCATGTACCTGTGATCCTTGTCTTTTGGTATGTTGAGCTTTTTGTTGCTGTAGAATTGACCAACCGCTGCCAAATGGACATCACCCCCAAGAATTGTGACACGCACAGATTTGGTGGAGGCAATGTGTTGCAGCTCACGAATGAACCAGTTGCGTTCCTCCTTGTGGTGCTTCGCAGTCCAGTGATCATCCAAGTCATCTAGAATCTCCACGCCGCCGTCAAACTTGTTCACAAAGTTACCCAGCATGCCAGTGCGGCCAAGAGCCTTGATGGGATCCATGATCCTACTAGTCAAGATATTCTCGAGGAAGTTCAATCGAGGGTAGGCAATGGGCACGCCAAGGAGTACGATCAAGTGTTTAGTCTCGCCCTTGATAATCTCATCCTCAAGACGGTCAAAGATGATGTCATATGAGTCCTCAGTAAGTATCTCGTCTCGCTGCCTCTCTGTACGGCAGTCAAGACCAAGAAAGGCCACAGGCCGACCGAGTCGCATGAAGACGCTTCTAGATCGCTCTTTAATGTAAGGACCGGGGCTCTTACCAAGCACCCATGAAGGCTCTGTCGCTTCTGTCTCTGCGGGTACGGATTGGTGCTGGAAGAGCATGTAGTACTTGAACGCAACGGCACCGACTCCTGTGAAAACTGGAGTTTGCATGAAGTGGTGGGGATACGATCCAAAGCCCTAAGTAATTTAGACAACATTCAAATATTATCGCAGAATCAAACTTACGTCGATAATATCATGATCATCCCAAATGTTGATCATAGGAATCTGTGAATTGGCCAAGCCGAACATACCCTGGGAAAACCACATCGCGTACCGATCTAGGTAAAACTGCTCAAGCTCATTCTGCATCTCCTCGGAAAATGGTTGATGGTGCTTGTGTAGAGGATTTCTGTTTTCGGTCCATTGTCTGAACAAGGTTGTCTCCCTCATAGCAGCATCGTTGTAGATTTGATCGCCCCCACCAATCATTACGTGAAATGGGCGGGTCTGATGGGTATTGAGGACGTCGCGCCACATGGGATCTGGGCCACAGAACTCATCGGGGTCGACACTAGCAGAAAAACCGTTGCAGCTGTGGAACATGATGTTCATGGATTCCCCTTTAGCAGGGACCCAGAACCCAATAGCCGGACCCTGGTTGATCTTGTAGGCGATACGTGTTTGGCTAGCCCCGAGTTCAACTTCAATGTTGAAGCGCCAAAAAGTCACACCCCGCTCAGCGTGCAGACGAATACCGGGGAAGTCACGTACTTTGCCTAACTTCTCGCCGTCTCTCTTATGGATGCGAGTGGACCTAGGCGGTCCGTTGGCAGTGCTCCGAGTCTTGGAGAATAACCCGGTGCTGTTTTCGACGCGCGATAGGTCCACGTCTTCGACGATCTCATCAATAGGCCTGACGAACAGCGTCTTGCCGGTGCGCGAAACTTTGGTCTGGCCTTCGATAGGATCGATATATGATGGATCAAGCTGGTCATGATCTACCTCTTCTGGTGGTGGAGGCAGGATATCCATTGGCTGTTTGAACAGTCGTAACGTCGGTGGCTTGGAGTAGGACGAGGACGCGTCAACAGTCACAATCATGACACTGCCTCGCCATATCTCCCGCTCTTGACCTGGCTTGCTCCGATCTTTGCGAAGACCCGTGTAGCGCAGGAGCGGTCCGCACTTGAGATACAGTGGCGGGTTAAAGCTGGTTGGCAAATGTGTGTCATCAGCATAGCCATCGTACATGGGTTCCGCATAGCTGTTAGAGCGTCTCCGCCGGGCCATTTTGGTTTCTTCCCACCATGCTTTGTTGCCGCTGTTAGCCGTGACTGGAGCGTTCAGGTCCAGATCTTCAGAAACAAGGGCGCCAACCGGGGCATTTTTCCATTCATCGAGCACTGCCTTGGGCGTGTATGTCCTTTCCGGCTCGCCATGGCGGCTGAAACGATGGCGAGATTTCTTCTCGGGATCATGAAAATCCAGCTCAGACTCGGACTCGGAGAAAACGACACTTTTTCGGTTGGTCTGGGGTACTGGGGGCATAACCGGGGTAGTCTTGGGTACGGGTGGCATGCGAGGCTTGGTTGGTGGGATATCGATTACGCGAGGCGCCGCCTTATGGTCAACAGACTCTTGCGGTATGTCCATTTGCGCGGCCATGATGCCTCCCCGGCTGTCTCTCTTCCCTTGGACTCTCTTGCTCTCGGCACGAGTTACTTCAGCCCCAGCAGACGTATCGTCTACACCGACTAGGCCAAGTCCTGCAGCATCAGATGCAGGCTTGTGGTCTTTCTGCGAAGGAAGTGAGCTCCGATCGCTATAACTGCCACTGTGCGGTGAGCCCCTAACCGGCTCCTTGCCTTTCAGACTGGTGGTTCGCGGAACAGCTTGACCCTTGTGTCTGGTGGCCTGTTGAGCGGGTTGGACTGCTCCGCCCTCGGGTGGAGAAGGATCCCAGGGCTCGTTAAGGTCGTAAATGAAGCCATTGTCCGATTCCCACTGGGTTATTTGGGGAGACGCATGGTTCTTCTCTGTTGGCATCGAAACATGACGCTTGCTACTGCCTGCTCGGTTGGGCGCACCAGAGGTGTTGTCTGGTGTTGCCACGGGCTGAGATACGACGCGCTGCTGGTTCTGAGCGGCTTCTCGTGCCCGCCTTTCCCGTGCCTCGGCCTCAGCCTTCTCTTGCGCTGCCAACTCGGCTTCCAGTATCCTCGCTCTCCTCTCTTCTTTGCTGATGTCATCCAGCTTGCCTTCCAGCTTTTGGAGCGGTGACCGATCTGGCACAGAAGGACCACGCTGAGAGCCTCGCCGCCCCACAGCTCCTGCCAGTGGCTCGACGGGAGCATATGGTGGTGACCGTAGGTTGTAGAGTCTATCTGCGGCTGTTTGGATGGTCGCCTGCTGTCTACTCGGGTTCAATTGGATAGCTGGATCGCGTGCCCGTCCAGAGCTTGTGCGTGCCGGGACCCTGACGCCTCTTGAGTATGGGTCTCTGTATGACGAGGGCGGTGCGCGCGGTACGTCTGGCGCAGCCGGTATGGACTCGCCCATTGCGCCGGTGGTGGGAGGAAGGATGATCTTGCTGTTCCGCCGTCTCTGAGTGACAGGATCTGAGGAGGAAGCTACGACTGGGCGGGCAGTGTTACTGGGCATGGCGGTGGACATGGCGGTCTCGGGTGGAGATGCGCCAGCTGGTTGGGCATCGGCTGGGCGACGGTATGACGTTGCGCGCTTTGGGGCAGAGCTGTCCGGCGTCTTGCGGAGAGCAATATTAATATTAACAGCTCGCTCGGCGTAGGAGCCGCTGTTCCGCTTTTCTTCCATGTTGCGACGGGCTCATGAGGCGGGCAATGTTGAAGCGAGTGGGGGCCACCACCAACACTGGGTGTAAGAAGGGACAGATCTCAGGCTGTGATGCAGACTCTGTGCACAGGGAGCACTGTCACATGGACCCTTAGAGAAGCGGCTCGAGTGGTAACATTTGTGGTAGCTACCTACTGTAGGTGTAGTACGAAGAACAAGTGTGGCGGTGCGGCCTCGGCGCTGGCAGACTGACAGCGCAAAAAAAACTCTGGTCTAAATGAAGCGCAATGACGACGGGGGAGCCACACTACAGGAAGATGCTATATACAAGGGAAGAGGAGGAGCGGTAGGGCAGCAGGGAAGAGACTGATATCCATGGTCAGCGCATGGTGGAAATGGGTGGCGGGAGGGCGTGAAAGAGAGATGGCTGGAGACAGCGTCTGCCACGGCCGCCCGCCCGCCCGCCTCGACCCATGCCATGCCATGCACATGCACCCACACCCACACCCACCGGCGGGCGGCACAGCAGAGCAGCAGACATGGATGGCATGGCAGGCCTGCTAGCAGCACTAGTACACAGTAAGTCGAATAGGCTCGGCGCCTAAGTGGGCTGGCCCTATTAGTATCAGCTTCTGCACATGTAAGCATAAGCGTGGATGCGGGTAGCCCAAACAGGTAAGGCGTGTGTGGCGTGTGTGGCGCGAGGGCAGAGAGTAGAGAGTACACGCTCTCACAAATGCTTGTTTCACCAGCGCCCTTCAGCCACGTTCCCACTCCAAACCACATAGCGCCGCCGAGAGACCTCATTGTCTTCTTCAATTACTTGACTCTCCGCGTCTTCTCCCGCATCCATCCCCCGGTTGCATTTTCTTTGAGTTCATACACCCGCTGGCACGGTTGGCCTGACCTATCCCTGCTTCTGGTATTCCGCATCCCTCAGGTTAGCCGGCGCAATCTGGCTTCTCCATAAGCCGAATAATTAGCCATCTATCCATCCCTACTCTGACCCGACGACCACAGTATCCTCATCCCTGAGCCCTCGCCCCTCAACTCTTAAATTTCCCCCGCCCCGCACATAGACAGTCGTCTGTACCTGGTCAGCCCTGTGCAACGCGCCTCAGCTACTACATGACCGTACCCGGTTGCTCATAGCCTCCTTTCCTTTCGGCGCCTTCGCCATGCGCATTCACTTTTGGGGCCTGCTGTCGGTGGCGACGCTCGCTGCAGCAGGAAATCGCCTCCCACCCCGCAACTACACGACCCATGACTACTATGCCATCCACATCTCCCCGTCCGAGTCCCCCTCAGAAGTCGCCGCCCACCTGGGCTTGACCTACGACGGCCCCTTCGACTCGCTCGACCACCACCACATTTTTAAAGCCCCGAAACATGACAACGACATTGTAGACGATGCACGGCAAGAGCTCAAGAGGCGTCGGCGGAAGCGTCAAGTCGGCTCCGAGTACCACCCCCTTGACAGTATCCGCTTCGCGCAGAAGCAAAAGCTCAAGCCCCGTCACTGGAAGCGCAGTGTAATACCTCCACTGCCAGATCGAGCCGTCCCGGTCACGGAAGCCATCACAGCTCAGCGCAAGGTCGCAGAGCAGCTACAAATCAAAGATCCCATTTTCGAGGAGCAGTGGCACATTTTCAACGTCAAGGCGCAGGGCAACGATATCAACGTCACCGGTGTGTGGCTGCAGGGCATCACTGGCAAAGGCGTCACTGCATGCGTTGTGGACGATGGTCTGGATTACACCAGCAACGACTTGAAGGACAACTTTTTCGCCGAGGGCTCTCACGACTATAATGATCACGAAGACCTACCCACTCCAAAGCTTTCTGACGACCGCCACGGAACACGATGTGCTGGAGAAATTGCTGCGGGAAAGAACGATGCCTGTGGACTTGGACTCGCCTACGAAGCCAAGGTTTCTGGCGTGCGCATCCTCTCGGGCGACATTACAGACGTTGACGAAGCTCTTGCTATAAACTTTGAGATGCAGAAAAATGACATTTACTCGTGCTCATGGGGTCCCCCTGATGATGGCAAAACTATGCAGGCACCAGGAATTCTTATTGAGAAGGCTATGGTGAACGCTGTCCAAAACGGCCGTGGCGGCAAGGGCAATATTTACGTCTTTGCGGCCGGCAACGGCGCTGCCAGCGGCGACAACTGCAATTTCGACGGTTACACCAATAGCATCTACAGCATCACTGTCGGCGCCATTGATCAGAACAACGACCACCCATACTACTCTGAGGCATGTTCTGCCCAGCTTGTTGTAACGTACAGCAGCGGTGGCGGCGATGCCATTCACACCACCGACGTGGGCTTGAACAAGTGCACCAGCTCACACGGAGGCACATCTGCTGCTGGACCAATTGGTGTGGGAGTGTACGCCCTGGTGCTCCAAGCTCGCCCTGAATTGACATGGCGCGATGTCCAATGGCTCACAGTCATGACCGCTGTCACTCTCACTACCCCTGGCGACTGGGTCAAGACGCCTTCTGGCCGCATGTATAGCCACCAATTTGGTTATGGAAAGCTCGACGCTTACGCAATTGTTGAAAAGGCCAAGACCTGGGAGCTCGTCAAGCCTCAAGCCTGGTTCTACTCGCCCTGGATGCATGTCCGAAAGCCAATTCCAGAGGGCGATAAGGGTCTAGCTAGTGCATTCGAAGTCACACCAGACATGCTCAAGAACGCAAACTTTGAGCGTGTGGAGCACATTACCTTGACCATGAACGTAGAGCACCAGCGTCGTGGAGACCTCAGTGTTGAGCTGCGATCGCCTGCTGGCATGGTCTCGCATCTCTCAACTGCTCGCCGCTCGGATGATGCGCCCTATGGTTACATTGACTGGACCTTTATGTCAGTCGCCCATTGGGGCGAAAGCGCCATTGGCAACTGGACCGTTATTATCAAAGATGTAAAGGCAGGCAACGGCAAGACTGGCGTTTTCACCGACTGGAAACTCCGTCTCTGGGGCGAATGCATTGACGCATCCAAAGCCAAGCCCCATCCAATGCCCGACGAGCACGAGGACGATGACCACGACAAGATTGACGATCATCCCGCGCACGTCACCAGCGTCGCTGTCCCCTCTAGTGCTGAGCCAACCATCACCTCCCTCCCTGCTGACCATCCTGACCGCCCCGTCAACCAGAAACCCACCCCAACGTCGGCTGACAGTAGTTCCCAGACTTCTGTTGCCACTGCGCCCACCGCAACCGCAACGGAGTCTACCGCCGAAGGTAGCGAAAACTTCCTCCCCAGCCCCTTCCCAACCTTTGGCGTCTCCAAACACACCCAAATCTGGATCTATGGTGCCCTCGGCCTCATCCTCGTCTTCATCGCAGGTCTTTGCACCTACCTCTTCATTGCCCGTCGCAAGCGCATCAAGGATTCGCGCGACGCGTACGAATTCGAGGTTCTGGACGGCGACGAGGACAGGGACGATGCAGGCTTGCTTTCTGGTGCTGGAGCCGGTGCGAGGAAGAAGCGTGCGAAGAGGGGTGGTGAGCTTTACGATGCTTTTGCGGGCGAGTCCGATGAGGATCTCCTGAGTGATGATGATGATGGCAACGAGGGCCCGTATAGGGATCAGGAACGTTTCAACGAGAAATATGCGCGTGATGAGGAAAGTGAGGAGGAAGAGGGAAGCGGAAGTGGAGGGAGCTCCGTAGGGAGGAAGTAGACGACCCATTCCTCTTTCCCTATCTCTCTCGGTCTTGTTGTCTTGAAAGTTCAAGCTCGCATCTACGTGTCCTACGTACGACAGGCGTTTTTTCCTTGTTCTGCCATTCTCGTTTTCTCCCCGTTGGAACTCGGGCAGACTTCCATTTGGGCGGCGTTTGCAAAACATTTTCTCGCGCTTGGCACTTTTTATAATCGGAATAGAATATGAAAAGGAATTGGTTGGCTTTCTTCTTCAACATGAAGTAAACGTGGATTTGTGAATGAACAAATCTTGGAGATTATTGAAACGTGAGAGAGTATGTCGGGGGGGGGGGGGGTATCATTATTTTTGTATACGGATAGAACCTCTGTTTTGTTTTTGGCTTCGTCCCAGATAGACAAAAATGTTTACGCCACTTTTCTTCCCACATTACCCACGCCTTTTCCTACTACACTGACAACAATTTCTTCCCTCTCACCACCTGCTTCCCTGAAGCCCCATGCGCTACCGCCAAACATCTTCGCGTCCCTTGCTAACTGGATGATTTCTTCGCTGGCTAGTACCTCCTTGCCTAGCGCCACTCTACCGACGTCCTCGCTACCCATAGCCATGAGCATGAGGACCGTAGGCGCGGCTACGTTTTCCACACAGCCTCCCTGTGCAATCTTCTCGAGCAGCTGGTACGCGCACTGCTTGCCTATTTCGTCTGCAGGGACACCACCGTCAGGCGGGGAGCACACGTCGGCCGAGTATATGCAGCCTGTACTGCTTTCTGCGACGAGACTGATACCGAAGCCAACGGCACCTTTTACTTTGCCTGAGGCGTGACCTTTTGCGTTGGTCGGGATTAAAGGAGCGGGACTTGCGTCTGAGAAGATGTACGTGTCTGGTACGAATTTATTCAGGATGCCTCTTGCGGTGAAGGTCATGCGTTCATTGTTTGTCTTGGGGACTTCGACGCAGTATGCTACGCCGCGGATTTTCTTGACGCGGCCGGGATTCAAGAGGTGCAGGGTCTTGGGGAGGCGGACTTGGTGGTTGAATACGAGTTGGACTTCGCCGCCTGCGCCTTTGCCGCCTGCGGGGGCGCATGAGCGCTTGAGGATGCGCAGTTCGATGTTTCGTTCGATGGCGAAATTTTTGTAGAGGGGAAGTATAGCGGTGCGGACGGTGTCTGCGGAAACGTCGCCGGTGACTGTAGAGGAGGTGACGCAGCCTTCGCCGTGGAAAATGACGTTCATGTTGCCCTTGCTGAATGGCGAAAGGATGCATAGAGGAATAAGCCACCAGCTTACTCCTCGCTTTCTGCATTCTGCAGGTATTTCATGGCGGATTACACCTCCGCTTGCGCCAAGGCCTTCGGCTGAGCCTGTGATGAGTCCTGGGCGGTAGACGAGCGTTGTGCCCGTCATGCTAAATTGTATTTGCGAGCCATTTGTTACTGAATCGAGGAGCCGAATGAAATTTGTTTCATGGCGAGTTAAGCCGGGGTTGGTCGACGAAGAGCGGATTTGCGATATGCGAACGGGTCGGCCGGTGAGGGTTGCAAGCAGGAGGCGGGAAATCAGGTGGCGATGGCCAGTGAAATTGATCGGTTGCTGAAGGGAATCGTCTAGGGCCATGACGGGTGGTCGTGCTGTGGGATAGAGGTATGCGGAGTGTGGAATTGAAGATGCGATGCGCTGCTATGCGACTGGAACTTTTTTTGGCGGAGCTTGACGATAAGATAAGACTAGCGCAGACGCGGTCTCTGCGCGTCTCGCGTTGGACGAATCGTCCGCATGTCTCCGCATGAGCGCATAATCGGTTCTGAATCGATTCACTCAGTGTCAGATCTTACTTGTACCGTCTGATTCTAGGATACTTCGGTCGCAGTATCCCATGCGACAATGGCGGGTCTGACTAGGAAGAATGTTCGTCCACTGCTCCGCTCTGTAAATGGGAAGCGCCATGCGACCGAGGATGATCACGAAGAGCCGGCAGGAAAGAGACGAGCAGACAACATGACAATTCCTGCAAAGCAACAGGAAGAGATCGACATCAATGCCGATCCACTGTCCTCTGACGATGAATTACGTGCTCCCCCACCACGACCAGCCAAGTCCTCGAAACCTACTATGCCAGCACCTCGCAATGTGGATACAGAATTGAAGAGACCACAAAAGAAGCCTGCGAAGAAGAGTGTATCAATACGAGCGCCAACAAGGGGTACATACAAAAACAGTCAGGAACTCCAAGCAGGAGATGGACCAACTAAGGATAAAGAGAATGCTCTTGCATCTTCTCAAGCATCAGTGAGCGACGGGCCAATTCAGTGGGGTATGGAGCATGTTTCTCAGAAGAATAACAAGAACGCAAAAGGATATGGTTCAAAAACAAAAAATACACACGAGCCAGTACCAAAGAAATTTGGGAGGAGTCCGCCTAAGCCTGCTGTGCGAATATATGGATCAGCGAATCAATCAAAAGGCAAGCAACCGAGCCAAGATTCTGATAGCGACTCGAGTGTCTCCATGTTGGATGACGATGAGCTGCAAGACCTTGCGGAGGAACTGGGTGAACCTAATCTATCCGATGACGACGATTTACGGAGAGTGAATAGTAAAGCAACATCTAAGAAGGCCAAAGACGAGGACGCCGGAGCTGTCCCTTATGATGACGACAAGTTATCCGAAGTACTCGACTCAATATCAGAACAACCCATGTCCGAAAAGTCCAAGAAAGCCGCAAAATCAGCCCAGCTACTAAAACAACTCAACTCCTGGAAAGCAAACAACGACCCCCCCTCCTCACAACCCGACTCAAGCGCCGCCCAAGAGCACCTCAACGAAGTAAGCAACTACATCGAACACCTGCCCGAAATCGAAGAAGAAGGCACCCGCTGCCCCCTCTGCAGCCACCCCGTCTCCCCTTCCGACTACTGGTCCTTCTGGACCTCCAAGCCCAAAACCGTAAAACACAAATCCGCATTCTGCCACCTTCACAAAAAGCTTTCCGCACAGCAATCCTACACCTCCGCCGGTTACCCCTCGATAAACTGGAGCCTCCTCCCCCGCCGCCTCAAATACCACAAACCCACTCTCCGCCAAATCTTACTAAACGAACGCCCCAGCCCCCACAGATCACGATACGAACCTGTGGCTCTAACGGGAAAAGCAGCGTCTATCCCATCTAAACGCACAGATCTATCGCCATCGCAACAGGCTGAACTCGAAGCTTACGCCCTAGACGATCGCGCTGCATACCCGGGCTACTACGGTCCCCACGGCCGACGCCTCATCACCGAAAACATCCTCGACCTCCTCAAAGAAGATATCAAGGGCTGCGGTGATGCCGTCGTGCAGGCCTCCGGTGTGGCGGCTTTCGTACAGCAAGTTATGGTGCCTGAGGCGGCGGTTTTGCTCATCATGGAGGACTGTAGCGTTGGCTGGGAAGAGGCGGAGGCGGTTAGGGAGGAGACGTATGAAATGGGTGTGCTGGTTCATGAGGAGATTGAAGATGAGGTTATTGCTGAGGAGAGTGAGAAGGAAGATGAGTATTAGGTGGGTCGGGAGGGATGATGGCAGGTTAACGATTTTTTCTTCTTTTTGGACCGCTGGAAGTGGATGGGTTGGGTGTATGGGTTTGTATTTCTTATGCGACTTTATGTATTGGTAAAGTGTGGGTTTTTGTGAGACTTGTTCGTGGATATGGCTTGTGTTTGATACCCGAATATCTATACCTTTTTTTTTTAAAAAAAAAACAGTTGTACGTCTGGGTTCTCGCTGCAATAAATTGAGTCTATATCCCGTGTTTCTTTGCTTACAAAGTCCGTTTTTGGATACCGTCACACAGTGTAAAGATAAGAGTGCGGAATGGATACGGCGACGGGTATATTTTATTGCCAATCCTACTAGATGATCCCTGGTCTGGGATTTCCTACTCATGATGCTTTTGAATTACTTCCTTCGTTCATTCAAAATCGTGCGTTGACGCCATTACTCCATTGCATGGTATTACAAACATACATCTCCTATCCATCCAGCACGCCGCTTTCAATCAAACTACGGCATAGCTCGGGCTCCAAAAACTTTTTGACAGTAACATCTTCAGCCAGACCCTTTCTTCGTCGGGTCTTGAGCACAAAGTCGCGTGCTAGTTGTTGTGCGGTTGCGGGTTCGAGGGGGCGGGTTGAGATGCTTGTGTCGAGAGGGTCACCAGGGACAATGGACCAGCGATCAAAGACAAGGGAGAGAGAGACTTGGCCTTGTGTGTGGATCTGATTAGGGTTAGTAGATATTTACCTTAGAGCGGATTGTATACGTACCCTCAAATCGGTCTCGAAACCGAAAGAGTCGATGACCGGGATTAGACCGCGCACATTGTAAAGTGGAGTACCTGCAATGGGTCCATCTTGTAGAACGTGCCCTCTTCTCCGTGCAAGAACTGTGTAAAGACTACTCTTTGTGTCGGATGGACCAATCATACTGCACGAGTATACCGGCTCCATCAGTCTGGGACTCGCCATGAGGAAAGATGAGTAGCATGCTCGTCGACTCGTAGGAATGATCTGACCACCACCGCGGAAAATAGCTTCCGATGCAAGCTCAACATCGGTAAGACGGAACTTCGTGTTTCGGATAGGTTCTTCGCAGAGCGGGCCCTCGCGCGTGGCCCAGCTGAAACCCTGTCGAAGGGTGTCTCGCACGCTTCGAAGAATCTTGCCGTCGACCTCTGTAGGGAGTGTGTCATTTTGTAGGATGTTGGGACCCATGTCATCTGGTCCGAAAGCCCAGATATTGCGGGCTGCGAGCAGATCGTACCCGTAGTTTTGCTCAAAAAACTTGCTAACTACACGGACAGGATCTTTGATGTTGACTTTGCCCGCCTCGATATCTTCAGCGATTCCTGGGTCTAGCGGCTCAGCAATCATGGTAAGCTTGTTTTTCTTGTTCGGGGTGGAAGCGTAGCACTTTATCGAAGACATCTCAACGACGGTCTCGCAGAACCGGGTGACTGGATCAGAGACCTTGATCTCCATGTCAGCATACAGTCGTCGGAGATCGTGCAATACACAGTCCATGTAAAGCTCGCCAGTACCGAGAACCACATGCTCTCCTGATTCCTCGACCTTTGTGGTGATGAGCGGATATGACTTGTTAATTTTGCGGAGACCGTCAAGCATCTTTGGGAGCTCAGAGGGGTTGATTGGTTCGACGGCGACCTTGAAAACGGATTCAAAGAAGTGCTTGATAGGCTTGAAGATATAAGCGTCCTCCTCTTCCGGTAGCTTGGTCGCTACGATTGTTGCCGTCTTGACTATTGAGTTGTCGACACCGCCAAGTAATACCCAGTTGCCTGCTGGCACGCCGCTGACTGGGATGTTGTACCTCGATTGAGCTATCCATGTATCTGTCACTGTTGCAACAACCATGTCTTCCTCATCCTCAATTGTATAGCCTTCGCCGAGTACACGCACTGACTGCGGAGAAGTTGCGGTACCACTCAGCACTCGACCCAGTGCAGTGAATGATTTTGCGTCGGTCGCGTTGAAGAGCTTTGTGACGTGTATGACAAGAGGGCCGTTCTGGTCGCACTTTTGCATCGCTTCGGCCGTTTTTGTGTCCAAAGGTCCAGTGTAGTGTTTTTGCAGAAGTCGTTGTGCACCTTCCTCTGGCGATGGAACGTGCTGCGTGATCATGTCTACAAAACCCAGGGAAGGACCAAAGTACTGTTGGCATACGAGTCGCATTAGCTCCTTCGCGTCCGCTTTATATTCGGATGGCTTGAGCCGTATGCCCAGAGTTTCTAGTGTTTCCTTGAGATCATCCGGACTCTGGCTGAGCGTATGCGAGTAAATCTTGTAGACGGGCTCTAGGATCCAGTGGACAAAAGACCGTTGCGATCCCTCCTCTTGCCGCTTGCGACTGAACTTGCGGCTTCCTGGGTTGTAGAAAATATCGCCCCAAAGTCGCATGGAAAACTTCTCAATGTCCAGTCCCTTCATGGGAACGCCAAATCCTGGAAGCTTTGAGGGACCAGGATAGAAGTCGGAGTACATCTTGGCAAACGACTGAATGGTGAAACACCATCTCATGCTGGAGCAGGCGAAAGCGACGTTGCCTTTTTCAGGGCTTACACGCCTGCTCTCACCACGACCAGGGATGGTGTTCTCGATGACAGTGTTGACCTCCTCGATGACGTGTTTAATCTTAAAGTATGCGTCGCTCGGCGGTAGCTTCAGCTCCAGAATCAGGCGATCCATCTTGTTGATGACCAGCGTGAGAGGCAAGTCCTCGAGGACCGCATGTTTGATGACCTGCTCCGTGTTGACCTGTACACCCTCAACAACGTCCACCACCAAAACCACTCCGTCTACCAGGCGCAATGAGGCGGCGACTTCGTCGGCAAAGTTTACGTGACCGGGGGTGTCGAGTATATTGAAAAGGTGCGACTTCGACTTTGTGTTCTGGAGCACCAGGCTCATTGGCGCCGCCTTGATTGAGAGGCCGCGCTCGCGTTCGAGCACGTGTACGTCGGTGTAGCGTAGCTGCTCCTCGCGCTTCTTTCCCCTCTTGTAGTCGAGGCGGTCCTGGATGTCGTGCGTCTCCATGACCAGCATGTCCATAAACGCAGTCTTTCCATGGTGTAAGTGTCCAGCAATGGCAATGTTCCGAATCTGATCTGGGAAGTTCATCAGATCAGTCAGTAGCTCTCTGGAATGGTAGACTGGTGGCAAGTCGGCCTCTTCAATCGAGAACTTCTTCTGCACGACTGGCGCGACAATGGGCTGGGCCAGCGACTGTGTGTCTTCCTCTTGCACCAGCACCTCGACATCGGGGCCGTATACGTCCGAAGCGGAAGGGTAGTATTGCTTGTCCTCGTGCAGGACAACGGCATTGGATGGTCCATCGTCGACCTCCATCAACTGCTGGTTATTAGGCTCCGCCTCGTCTTCATCGTCGACGACATAGGCGTCGGCTGCATCGCCAACGCTCTGGACATCTTCGTCGGACTCAGCCTCGCCAATAAAGTTTCCGAACTCGTCGTAAAGGTCGTCCATGGCGGCTGCGGGGATAGTGCGCGTCGAACAGGTCGAAGCTATCGTAAAAGTCGGGAATGTCGCGAAAAGGTAACTTCCGCGTACGGCGGGTTAGCGTAGGCGGTGAGGGCGGCAGCCAATAGGGGAGAAAGCGCGCTGCAGGGACCAAAACTGCCCGAACACAAGCAGGTTGCCCTGGTCGCCTCGCCGCTGTCGCAAGAAACTAATCTGGAAAAGGTTCAACTTTGCTACCGGATATATAAGTGAGTACAGAGGCAATCCAGTCGTCTGATCCTCTTTCAGCCCTCGTCCATCTTTCTCTCTATTTTCCAGTTTCTGCAAGATACCCCAAAATGTCGTCTCTCCCTCCAGTCTACATTGTCTCGGCTGCCCGCACGCCCACGGGCATGTTCTTGGGGTATGTTGTGCCACCATGTGCAAAGGAGGGGCCATAGCCAGCTCACACAGAGAACAGCTCCCTCTCAAGCCTGAGTGCCGTCCAGCTTGGCTCTCACGCCATCAAGTGTATGTTCTCCTTGTTAGATACCTCAGTGTTTACCCTGACATTTCCGCGCAGCTGCCGTTGAACGTGCCGGCATTAAACCCACCGACGTTGAGGAAGTCTTTGTTGGCAATGTCCTCTCCGCAAAGTAAGCATGCTAACAACCCAATTCATGTATTCTCCATCAGATCAATTACTGACTTGTGGTTCCCAGCCTCGGCCAGAATCCTGCCCGCCAGTGTGCCATTGGTGCTGGCCTCCCCGAGTCGACCATAGCCACCACCGTCAACAAGGTGTGCGCCTCGTCCATCAAAGCCATCATTGTTGGTGCTCAGACCATTATGACTGGCAATGCCGAAATCGTCGTTGCTGCCGGAGCCGAGAGCATGTCCAACACACCCCACTACCTCCCCAACATGCGCAACGGCGCTAAGTTCGGAGACCAGTCATTGATTGACGGTCTTATCAAGGACGGTCTGACCGATGCCTACAAGAAGGAGCACATGGGACTTCAGGGTGAGGAGTGTGCCAGTGACCACGGCTTTACTCGTGAGGATCAGGACGCATACTGCATCCGTTCATATCAAAAGGCCATTGCCGCCCAGGAGGCTGGCTATTTCAAGGAGGAGATTGCTCCAGTTGAGGTCCCCCAAGGACGTGGCAAGCCCCCAGTTGTTGTTGATGCCGATGACGAACCCAAGAACGTAAGTAATTATGGCACTCCTATGGTGTTTAGTAATCTGTAAAACACCACTTGCTCACCCTTGCCTAGTTCAACGAGTCCAAGACCCGCACACTGAGGCCTGTATTCAAGCCTAAGGACGGCACAGTCACTGCTGCCAACGCCTCACCGCTCTCTGACGGTGCCGCGGCCCTCGTCCTTGCTTCCGAGGAGGCTGTCAAGAAGCACGGCCTCAAGCCCATTGCTAAGATCCTTGGCTGGGGTGATGCTGAGCAGAACCCCTCCAAGTTCACCACGGCCCCCGCTCTTGCCATGCCAAAGGCGCTGAAGCACGCCGGCGTGGAGCTGTCTGCCGTTGATGCTTTCGAGATCAACGAGGCCTTCAGTGTTGTTGCCCTCGCCAACATGAAGATCCTCGGTATTCAAGAGGACAAGGTCAACCTGCACGGTGGTGCTGTTGCGATCGGCCACGCGCTAGGTGCTTCAGGTGCCAGGATCACAACCACACTGCTTGGTGTGCTAAGGCAAAAGAAGGGCAAGATTGGATGCGCTGGCATTTGCAATGGAGGTGGAGGTGCTTCTGCCATTGTTGTCGAATCGCTGGAGTAGACCTGCGATCTTAATAGAAGACGAGTCATGTAAGAAATAGAAAAAAGTTAATTACACACACATACCCCGCCCAGAGCGCGAATTACAGAAAGAAGAAAAACCGCAAGATAGCCGAGTACTTACTTTACACGTCGCCTGCCTACGTAGCCCTTGTGATGAGGTGATTGGTTTCAGGGGGGGCAGAACATGTTTGTTCGCTTCGAAAGCGCTAGCGCGAGCGCCCGCCACTGGCTCGCGGCTCCTCTTGTGTATTCTATATTCAATCACTCCGCGTTTCAGGTCAACACCAGCGAATCATGGCCAGCCAACTTCGGAGATGCCTCAGGCAATCGATAACAATGCTCTCTATCCACAGGGGTACCGCGTCCACCTGTTTCAAGCGCCACCACTCGCTTGCCAACAGCCCATCCGTCCATTTCGCATGAAACAGCGCACGTTTGGTTAAACATCGGACCAGCCTGCCTCAGCGCTACCAGTCCTCCACCCCGGGCACCTGACTGGTTCCTGCAGCTCCCCTTACTGTGCCTAACCGGGGGAGATGCTCGATCCACCTGCAAATCTCCCACCGTTGAAACCAAGCTCATGTGGCCTAACGGGAGATGTACGCTCCCCCGGGCCCATCGAGTCTGTCCGCGAGGCTGCTTATGGCCAAATGCGTGGCTTTTGTGATTAGGGTATCGGTATTTGGCGCCCGTATATAGGTGGGCAGGTCGCATCTCTCCGACCGTCTGGTTGCCGTCCCGTACTCCCGTGCATTCACTTCTTGCGTCTGTTTCTCTTCACGCGTCTAGTACGCAGTCATTCTTTACTTGATTCATTTTCTCCTGCCATCTTGACGATGCGTTTCTCCACACTCACTTCGGCTGCGGCCTTTTTCCAATTGAGCATAGCTGGCTATGTTCTCGAGGATGACTACATGACCGACTTTTATGGGTCGTTTGATTTCTTCACTCAACCTGACCCAACAGAGGGCTTCGTCAAGTATGTTGATGAGGACACGGCAAGGCAGACTAATCTCATCAACGCGTCTGTCACTACTGGAGTATCCTGGGGCGTAGATCACGAGAACGAGTGCCCAGAGGGAAGGCCTAGTATTCGCATAGAAAGCAAGAAGAAGTACGACAGTGGCTTGATTGTTGTTGATGTCGCTCACATGCCCTTTGGCTGTGGCACATGGCCAGCGTGAGTATACCCAAGTATTATTCTTTTGAGGACAAGATGCTCAACATTGACAGATTCTGGACAACCGGACCCAATTGGCCCAAGAACGGCGAGATTGACATCATTGAAGGTGTCAACGACCAAGTGAGCAACTCCATGACTCTTCACACAGGTCCTGGCTGCACGATTGGTTCCGACACCACCCAGTTTGCCGGCAATGTAACCACAAAGAACTGCGATGTCAAGGCAAAAGGTCAAATGGACAACGCAGGATGCTCCATCGCAGACCGATCGACCAAGAGCTACGGTGCAGGCTTGAATGCGAACGGTGGAGGAGTCTACGCAACTCAGTGGACGTCTGATGCCATCAGTGTCTTCTTCTTCCCTCGCGGCTCTGTTCCGGAGGATGTTCTTGGTGACAACCCAGACCCCAGCGGATGGGGAAAGCCGTCCGCCAAGTTTGAAGGTGGTTGTGACATTGAGAGCACGTTCAAGCAGCAACAAATCGTCTTTGACACCACCTTTTGTGGTGTATGGGCTGGCAGCAGCAGTGTCTGGGGAGCCAGCTCCTGCTCAAAGAAGGCTGCTACATGCGAGGAGTGGGTACAGAACAACCCCGAGGCTTTCGCAGAAGCGTACTGGACAGTCAATGCCTTGAAGGTCTACCAAGACAATGGCGAGGCTCCTGCTCCAGTGCCTTCATCAGCCCCTCAGCAGAGTAGCGCTGCTTATCTGCCAGAACCTGTCCCAACCGAGACAGCGGCCGTGTCTTCTGCACTTGCTGGGCCAACTGGCTCTCCTGTCATACCGACTTCGGCCATCAAGCCATCTGTATCCAGTATTGCCGTGCCAATTCCCACCAGCGAGACTGTCTCCACCCCAGCCTCTGCCCCAATCGCAACCCCTCCCGCCTATGGGGCCCCTAGCGCTCCCAGTGCTCCCAGTGCTCCCAGTGCTCCAAGCCCTCCAGTCGAGAGCCCTACCGCTTCCGAAATCGCAGACGGCGAAAAGCCTGTTGCGCCACCAACCCAGATTGCAGCGCCAGCTCCAGGCCCAGCACCGACGGGCGCAGGTGGCATGCCTGGTTTCCAATGGCCTGTAGGTGCCGGTGGTTCCAACGACAACGACACTGCAACAACATCGGCACCTGCAGTCTCACCTCCTCAAAACACTGGCACACCAACTCAAAACTCCAGTGAGGCCGCCACTGTCCCCAGCTCCACACAAGGCATCCCTCAACCCTCAGGTCCTGCAGCCGCTCCTGAAGCGCCAGTATCCGCACCAGCCCCGACTAGTCCAGCCATTGCGCCCGTAGCTGCCCCAGTCGTTCCCGTTGTCACAGACACTGTTCAAGCCGTCTACACCGTCTATGAAACCGTTTACGCTACTGTAACTGCTAGTCCCACTGAAACACCTGCCCCCGCTGCTGCCCCTCCTGCTGCACGAAACGCGCGCATGGCCAGGTTCCTCAGGGAGCACAGACAGAGAATCACCAGGCATCACGCAAAGTTCTAGAGCCATGCATCTGTGAGGGAAACACGGGAATTGGCCGCGTAAGATGTGATTTGGGGGATAAGCTCAACACTGGTTGTTGACTTTTGTTTTATGACTGGGGTTATGGAGTACATATGTATACCCCGATGATATCTTCTCTGTAGATACTTTCTCTTTCTTCTTCAATAGTAACAGCAATGTATCCTTTTCGTGATCTGCTATATACTTCCTCCAACCCACCGTGTTCACCTTGATTGCATCCCCCTCGTTTTCCCACCTTGCTTCTTCCACCGTTGCAAAACAGCAATACTCGTGCTCTCATTGTCCCACTCTTGGGGTTAAAGGTTGAAATAACTGCACGCTATTATAAGGGGTTAGATGCAACATAGTAACACAATGAAAACTAACATCTTATAAGTCGACGCAATGATACCCGTCGAAAGTCATCCAACAAAACAAGCACCTCCACCCCACTCCCTTACCTCATTCTGCTACCTCCAATTACTACTTGAACCTTTCACCACGCCTACATAAAAAACAACTTGCTGTACCCACAATCACTCTCTATCCGTCTACCAATACCTGCTTCGATTGCTTTTGCCCCAGAAGTCACATGGATATTATGAGTCCCATGATAAGGAAACGACCTCGTTTTATCTCAAATGGTGATGATGGTTGTCATGGTGGTAGGCAAGGGGGGCGCATGTTACAATCTCGCGAGAAGGGGAAGAGTTATGAAGGGAAGTGGGGATCAGGCAGAATTATTATTATTTTTATACCCATGTGGTCTTCGACAGATGGGACATGTGTAATCTATGCTGTGTGATTTCTCATCCGTCGTGAAGCTCATTTCTAGCTGAATCCACTATGCTATCAAAAACATGGGTTTGGAGAGTGCTTTCGGGTGGGAACGGTTGGAATAGTAAAAAGAAGGTGCAAAATGTGGACGCTGTGGGAATTGAACCCACGACCTTTCACAAGTACGCATGGAATATGCGAAGCGAAAATCATACCCCTAGACCAAGCGCCCGGTATTAGGTAATCGTTGAGATGATGTAAAATTAGTTGTTATCTATTGGTATTTTTACTGGGCAAATCGTAAAAAGGGAAGTAGTATCGAGAGCCGATGGTATCAAATGCTGAAAAGTATTCACATAGTGGTAATACAGTACCAAGTTGAAGTGGGGTAAGAGAGTCACCAGCGTGGCGGCCGATAGCGCATGGGGATATCGAAATGCCGAAATCAAATTCAGATATCATCTCGTGATAATCTTTCTGTAAAAACGAAGAAAAAAACAAGATATGAACTCTACTATATACTAGAAATTGTTCAACAAAAACAAATAACCTTTTGCGTTTCCCCCTCCCTTAACATTTCCTGTTCTTGATCGTAAAATTTCGCTACATTCGTAATACCCACACGACGAAACGCCCTATACTCTACTTTTTCCTTTCCCGGCTCACTCGACTCAAATGCTACAGTGTCTTCATACTTGAGCATCAAGATGTACAATTCCTGAACTGCACTTTGTATTGTGCTCGTTATATATGCAGCTGACATGCAATATAGCTGGGCGTCCTGATCAAAGATGTCGGTGTCGGAAGTTGAGGCATCGAGATGGATGCTGTGGATGTCGTGCTGAGATCTGGATTCTGAGTTGGATTTTAGGTGCCACATACAGGGTATGGGGCTGCCGTTGGGGTGCTGTATGAGATTGATGGCGTGAAGGTGGTCGGGAGCGAGGAGTATATGAGCGGATGTTAGGATGCCGAAGGGGTTGTTTGGGTCGGCGGGAGAGAGGGTGTGGGATATGACTTTGAAGAAGAGAGACTTGGTGCATCGGTCGTCCGGCGAGGCGTAGTCTGTGATGTCGTTGTAGGCTATCCCATGTGGAGTGGTGATGGAGGCCCAAGACCATGAGGGTCCGCTTTCCGGGTTGCCCTAAGTTTTCATATGTGCTGTTGCCGCGGTAGACTGCGTTTACGGTCCATAGTAGTTGAATTTCGATGTGGCCACTCCATAGTCCGGCGACATATGTCTGGCTGTGGTCTGGGCTGAATAGTTCGTCATGAAAAAGTTTGCTATGCCGCCCAATGCAGTGAGTTTGTCATTGTGCTCTGTGAGTTTTGTTCTTGAATAGCTTTCAACTATTTTCTTCCACAATCCGTAAATGTATATGTCTTTGATTTGCGTGTCGCGATCTCGAAAGTCGCCTATTCTTGCTTCGCGGAATGAGCGCCCCGCAGAGACTGTGAGGTGCTTCAGGCAACTTCTGTCGGTAAAACCGGGGGTACTGGATGGTTTCATTGCTAACTCACTCCAGGAGTAACTTTCGCTGCTGTTGAACTTGTGACATTCCCAGGCGAGCTGGTTGTATCCAAAGTGGAGTACACGTGGTGCTAACAATCGCTCCTGGAAGCCCAGGCTCGTTGATTAACTGGAGCATTCTCGACGAGGTCGTCCCAAGCTGATGGATCGATCAAAGAGCATCTTGCGTAGGGATTCGTCTTTTCAACACCGTTTTCCAGTGTAGTATCGGGGTCTTCCGGATAATTCACATCAATATTGTTTTCCCGGAGAAGTTCTGGGCAGGGTTCGAAAAACAACCCTCCTTTTACATCGTATGCAGCAGTAGCAGATATGTTCAGAAAAGCCTTCCGGTACAAATTTCCCATATGACGAGTTTGTTCGAACCAGTCTTGTAGCTGGTCCTCCTCATTTTCACCATCCCCTTTGATAGGTTGTCGGATACAAAGCGAGTCGATCCATATGAAGCCGACCTTGTCTAGTCCAGCGGCGAATACGACGGCATCTCAGAATATCTTGGGCAGTTCCTTCTCTATGATACCCTCGGTTTTGAAGCGCTTTTCGTTTTTAAAAGTCATGCTCAGCGGTGGTAGCGAACCAAGTTTTGGGTTGCCCCAACAATGGCTCAGTGTGACGTAATGATCATTTTGATGCTTAGATGGAAGATAACCAGACATAATACATGTCTCTTCCCCAATAATAAAGTCCCTAGACTCAATCAGGCGTATTCTTGTCTGGTGTGGATCAGGGCTGGCGCGAAGCTCCTGCAAATCCAGTAGACGGCGAGGGTACCATTTTGCACCGGGCTCTTCCCAAAAACTTGCACATTTACAACTATTCATCCAAGTCTGCGCTGTTTTGGTGAGACCACTCAGATTTTGACTATTGAGCATAGTGTGATCTCTGTGATCTACCATTGTCAGATAGTTTTGTGTGTGTTTCCGGGTACTCATATACCTGTTTCTGCCAAAAAGAAATTACATTCGCGGTCATATCCGAAGTGAACATCCAGCCTGAAAATTCCTCTACCGGTCTTCTCGCTATAGGATACTTCCTTGTATAGTACCATTAGGATGTATAGAAGCTCATCTTGAGAGAAATCTGTAATTGGACCCAGTGTCTTGGCCAATTTGGTACATATTAGACAATGCGTGTCCCATTGTTGAAGTGTCTTTGTAGACCTATGATGACTAAATAGATATCCGAAGCGGGAAGTCCTGTCTTCTCTTTTGTGCTGGCTAAGTGCACCAGTGCATACTTCACAAAGCATATTTGAGTGTTTTAATTCGATTGCGACCTCATAGCAGGACAAATGGCGAGTAGTTACATATCCCTCCGTTGTCGTACAGTTATTGATTGCATTTGATATCCTCCACAAAATCCTATGTGGCAGGATCGGCGAACCTGTGCGCTGCACACTCTGAGTAGTATCGCGGCGCTTAAAGTCTTGAGTTTGGCGAGCCGCGCGGCTTTGTTTTTACCCTCTCTTTCCAAAAGTGGCATAGAATGTGGCGAGTTTATTCGATAGTTCTCATATTTGCATATGCTGAATTCAACTTCTGATTAGTATTCTCTGAAAAACTTAGCCTTGTCGTACGGACGTTCATCCGAACTATCATGACACGTGACCCGTGCATATGCGTAATGCCCCTCATCCAAGTACCCTTCTTTAGCAAATTAATGAAATAAAACATGACTAGTAGTCCATCAAAATACCCGCCATCCTCCTCTGGTACTTCTCAACGACCTCTTGACACCTAACCACCACACCCGCCGCAAGTACTCTCACCTTCTCATCCTCCTCACTCCCAGCGCCCAAGCTATCGAAAACCATCTTGACCCAAGCCTGTGTCTCCATAAGCTCTTTGCCTTGCTCAGTAGCAAGTCGCTCTTTATTCTCATTTGTTTCCAACAACATCAGGAAACCGAACAAAACGGCATTGAGTATGTTCTTGTCTTTATTGGCCAAACCTCGCACCGAGAGCAAGAGATCCCAGTACTCGCGTGTCATCTGAGGTAGTGCAAGGGTATTCGGGCCTGATGCATTGAGAAGTATAGAAAGGGTTTGGAGGAATGGTGGGAGGAGGTGGGTGGAAGTGTAGATAGAGTCGTTATTGGCACGAACCTGAAGCCACCAGCGTCCAGTAAGAGGGAAGAAGAAGTTATCCGCAACAATTTGGGCCAGAGCATTTGGAATCGGCTTATGTCGCTTCTTCTCTACTTCCATGCGCGAAGAAAAGGTCCGCACTTTGAGGATGTTCGGCCCGCTAAGTTGGTCGGCTGCTTGTGATGCAATTGGGGAAAGCATTTCACGTGCCATATGACTTGATATCTTCGCCACTGATGGCTCATTTTTGTCCTCTGCGTAGATACCATGCAGATGTGGCGGAAGCTGCTTGCTAGGAAAGTCTGGTTTTGCGGGTACTATGTCATCGGTCGAAGTGTCTTTCATTCCTGCCAGCTCGCGTGCTCCAATACCGAGGGTCGTGAGCATAGCTATGCGTTGTTGCAGACTGTAGTCGCCAGAGAAGAAAGATCGCGCGAACCACTGCGCCATCTGCGCCGGCTTTGCAAGCAGGACAGCAATTAGGGCTTGCTGTCTTTGTTGCGCAAACTCTTCTAGCTCCGAGTTGTCTTGCAGACTTGTAAGTATTGTTGCAAGTTCCTCTAGGTGATCGGTCACTTCAGTTCCAAAATTTGCTTTACGACGAATCAGGGAAGCAGCCGTGGCTAAAGCAAGCTCGTGCCGATCATAATTTTCTTGGTCGCGAAGGCCAGCGATGAGATCCCGGATGTAGACAGGTGCTGTGGGTTTATTGCGGTTGATGGCTGTAGGGTCATCTGTGTCGTCCTCCGGGTCAGAATCTGGTTTATCGTACATCATCAGATCTGCATCTTCGTCTTCTGAATCTAACATGACTTCAATGACTCGCGGTCCCTGTATTTCGGTTATCGCTGGAGATTTTGAGCTCTTGGGAAGTGATTTCGGTTTCGGCTGCGTCTTCTTCACTGAGACTGTGCTGCTCTGCTGCGTTTTGAGATCTGTAGCATTCCCAACTTTGTCGTCAATGTTGGTGAGCCGCTCGTACCAGCTTGCTTCTTCAGCTTCTGCACCCTCCAGTTCAATTTTCAGTTGCAATTCAGGCTTATCTACCATCTTGGAGATGGCAATACCGACAGAGATCCCTAAGAGACGGGCTCGCGCAGACGCTGCGCCGATTCGGTTCGACATTCCGTTGACATGATGGGACGATTTTGCCATCATGGTGAGAAACATAGGTTCTGAACGCTTCACATAGCCACTGCATAGCGCCAAAGTTTGAGCAAGAGCTGTGTTTTGTTAGAGAGATTCTTCGTAAAGTCAAATCGCTACTTGCCTTCTTGTTGCAATACTGGTGTATGTCTGATATAGACTGAATCTCCAAAGAGTTTGATGAGGCTTTCCAAAAGTGTGTGTAACTTGTCTATGGCTGTCAGTAATGTTGATGTGCCTAAATTCCGGCATTGTTTACCATGGTCTTTCGCCAAAGCAGCTACGACACTTCGCCGAACTGATAGCGAATCATCTAGTACGGGTATTGTTGATCTTGTAAGTGTTGAGATAAGATGTTCTTTGAGCACATCGTTATCTTTGATTAGGTCATGGAACAAACCACCAGCAGCGTCTATAACAGGAGATGATGCAACCAGCGAGTCTTTATTGACGACCTCGTTTGAAAAATAATGCTTAGCCACAAACGTGATGATTGCATTCATGTATTTTCGTTGTTCAAATGTTTTCATGTGCGACAATAAACGCACGAGGTGCTCAATGGCACCATCGTTAATTATCTTCCGAAGTAGGGAGCTCACGATTTGATCTGACTAGTCAGCACCGTTCAAAAATTTGATGAAACAACTTACCCGTGTAGCCCAATCCCAAGGCCTTGGAGCAGAATTCTGTGGCAGCGGTGAGATGGTCATCGCTCTCAGAACCGCGCTCTAGCAGGACAGCTATGTTGCGACCTAGCCATTCTGCATACTCCTTGCCTTCTGGAAGCCAGCCGGAGACTCTCGAAGTATCTTTGTCTTTCTTCAGAACATCCTCAGCCTCAGCTGCAATCGACAGTAGACGTCCCGATACTACTTGGGCAAGATACTCTTTCCATATCAGCTTCTTTTGTATGGCGTTCTTGCCGAATAGCAAAACGTCTTGCAATATGAGAAATGACGTCTCATTGTCACATAGTATCAGATCCAAAACTTCTAGCGCATCTGAGGTGTGTTCGGCTGTATTCCGCTCTTCTCCAGGTTTCTTTTTCTGACGACTATCCGCGATGAGTGACCGTAGTCTTGTGATAACATGTCCCAGACTCGTTGGATTTCGAAGGATTTTCCCAATCTTCTTTGCTTCTTTTTGTCCTTTGATTGATCTCCAATAGTTGGGAATGGTATCGTTCACAAGCTGATGTGCGATGCTTGCATTGAGTGGGTCCGGGAGTAAGAGGCTAAATCCCTCTGTAGTGAGGTAATCCAGAACATTGCTTACCGTTGTCCGACTCGGCTGATTTTTCAACGCTTTCAGTGCTGATTCTGCAGAGTCAATGGTCACTGCATCTTCTTGTGCATGTAGGCTCCTAACCTCTTGGATAAGAGGCTCGTTACGGTTGATTTTGCTGGTAGAGACCGCCGTCAAGAAATCAGCCATAGTATCCGAGTCATCCAAGCAAAAGGTCAAATGAGTGTGTCAAGAGTCGTGACTTTACTAATCCTCTGCAATGTTGCGTAGCGGGAGATGCGTAGTGTACTGTGCCCAATCGGCAATTCCTTCCCATGCGCAGACCCGCATGTTAGCGTCTTGGCGGACCATCTACACTCTGATGCCTACACCTACTGTTTGCTCTGCTAGACTAATCTTACATCAACCTTCTACACATTTACTAACCATGGCTGTTAACGTCAACGATATGGGGGCTGCATCAACAGCTAACCCACGGGCCCGATGGTAAGCTACAGAAAGCCGAATACACCAAGCTCAGCACTGACATCACGCGATAGGAAGTACCTCGATAGGTTCTTGACTCGCAAGGGACCTTTTACGGATGAGGATAGCTTCATGGCCGGTGAACAAGTCATTGAGTACCTGAGCAATCTCAAAGTTCTGTAAGCATGTTGTGTTTGTAACTACACGAAATGTTAGCTAATCCCATGCAGAGTCATGTGAGTCTATCATCAAGCCAAACGGAAACCGTCCCTTCCATCCAGCATGTTTCCTGACAAGATGCAGCGGAGCTGGCGGTCTAGGGTGCGAGATTCTCAAGAACCTTGCCCTCTCAGGCTTCAAGGATATCCATGTAATCGACATGGACACAATTGACGTCAGCAACCTAAATCGGCAGTTCCTCTTCCGGGCTTCAGATGTAGGAAAGTATAAAGCGGAAACCGCCGCCGCATTTGTAGAAAAGCGTGTCAAGGGTGTCAAAATCACTCCGTACTGCGGCAAGATCCAAGACAAGGATGAAGCGTACTACATGCAATTCGGCCTCATCGTTTGCGGCCTAGACTCCATTGAGGCAAGGCGTTGGATCAACGCCACGCTCGTGGGCATGGTAGACGAGAACGACCCGGATTCTATGAAGCCATTGATCGATGGCGGTACAGAGGGCTTCAAAGGCCAAGCACGTGTCATTTTCCCCACCATGACCTCGTGCATTGAATGCCAACTAGACATGCACGCGCCCCGCGCCGCAGTACCTCTCTGTACACTCGCCACCATTCCCCGGCAGCCGCAACATTGCATCGAATGGGCACATATTATCGCATGGGAAGAGGAGCGTAAAGATATTACCCTCGATACCGATGATCCAGAGCACATCACCTGGCTCTTCAACAAAGCCACTGCCCGCGCCAAGGAATTCAACATTGATGGAGTAACATACAGCATGACCCAAGGGGTCGTCAAGAACATCATCCCAGCAATTGCTAGTACAAACGCTATTGTAGCAGCGAGCTGCTGCAACGAGGCATTCAAGGTAGCAACCAACAGCAACCCTTTCCTGGGATACCCCGGCATGGACAATTACATGATGTATACAGGAGACGACTCTGTATATACATATACGTTTGAGCACCAGAAGAAGGATGATTGTCCTGTGTGCGGTGCTGGAAACATTGCGCGGCCCCTCCAGGTCCTCCCTAGTATCACGCTGCAAGAGTTCATTGACGGGTTGGCAGAACGTCCAGAAGCGTACGTAGCACTGTCGTTATCATTACACGGGAGTTTTGTACTGACAACATGATGTAGGCAACTCAAGAAACCCTCGATTCGCACAGGTGAAAAGTCGCTCTACATGCAGCTTGCGGGTCTGGAGGAACAGACACGACCGAACTTGGAGAAGAAGATGGTTGATTTGGTCGAGGAGGGCGAGGAGTTGCTGATTACAGACAAGAGTTTCCCGACGCAGTTCAAGTACAAGGTTGTCTGGGCATCGAAGTAGGCTGGATAGGAATACGTTTCCTGTTTGAACAGGTAGATTTGGAAGATGATTCGTAGTACAGCCATAGACTATACTACGTATAGAATCCATGAAGTAGGCACGACTGGCCATGACATGTTCCTTTCATACCCATGCTTGATTGCCTCTAGATCATACAAGTATCATCCACACAACCCGGCCCTCTCTATTGTACAACCACCTCCTCCTTCTTTTCCACGCCCTTGACCTCCACCGGCTCAGCCTCCTCAATGACTTCCTGACCAAACGGCTCAGCATCTCCATCCAACACCCGCCTTACCTTCAAATGCGCCTCAGCACCAAACATGCCAACAACCCCAATCCGCTTCTCAAGCGGCCCCCAAATCTTGACCGGCGGACTCTCGCCCTTGAACAGCTCTCTCCCCGCATGTATCAATTCATTCGCCGCAAAGCTTCCTTTCGCGTACTTGGGCTCATACGGAACACGATCCCACTCTTTACGCTGCAGGCGAAGTAACTGCTGCGTCATAGCATCTGAAATGGTATCACCGAGTTCTACATCCGCGAGTTTCGTGCTCATAGTCTCGTCGCCGCCCGACGTCTTTTCTCGACGCCTGGGCCCCGCTTCGCCGCGGTTGTTCCCCGCTGTGCTGCGTTTGCCGCCGGCGGCTGGTCTGCGGGCGTCGCGACCACGTAGATTGGGACCGCGAGTGGCGCCGCCTGGTGTTGAGCGGCTCATACGCAGTGTGGAGGGGGCGCGGACCATTTGGCCTGGTGGAGGGGCCGAGCCGCGGGTTGTCCTTGGGCCTGCTGTGTTGCGGGCAGCGCGGGCGCTGGCGTCTTGCTGGGTGTCGGTTGGAGCAGCGTCTTCGGGGATGAAGCCGTATTCGTTGGCTTGAGGGGTGGGCGAGCGGGGGGCTCGTCGTAGCATTTGGCCGCTGGGGAAGGAACCTCGTGCGAGTGCGCCGGGCTGGCGGCGGTATTGCAGCGAGGCGATTTGCTTGAGGGCAGTGGCTGAGCGTACTCTGCGGGAGTTTTGCGCTGCATTTTGTGTCAATACAGCGGTTCTGGGGCGTGCAATTGAAAGTTTGAAGACGTACGCTGGGCCGGCGACGCATCGCTGGGTTCCTCTTCCAGCCTCCTCGCCGAGCTGTGCAATGCTCTCGATGAGCAAGCTTGTACCGACGCTACGTCTGCTCCCAATGAGCGCCGTAGCGCACCTATTGAAGCGTACATTTGTCGTTGAGCCATGCCGGAATGGATAGCAATCGATTGTGCGGTTGCAATGCTCAACTCCAAACTTTCCGATCGCGAAGTCTTGGCAGAAGCAGGGATCCTTGCTCCCAAGTTAAACGGCTCCGCACCACGTGCTCTGTGCTTCACTGCATGTGACTTGGCGTTTACACTATACATTCACTACAAAGACACTCATCTCATCTCCACACTCCTCATACAACCCTCTCATTCGTTAATCGTAAACATTACTTTCCAACCCACCACTCTCACCGCCATCCAATCCCAACCCTCCACCCAACCAAACCTCACACCGCGCCATCCCTCAATCACATCCCAAACACAAACATCCATCTTGACTTTTTACTTCACCAAAACCAAACCATGCTCCGTCGCGCCCCCACCACAATCACACTTACGCAAAACGACATTGAGCAGTGGGAAGCGGTGCGGCAGCGCAAGTTGTACGAGGCCAAGCAGCAGCAGCAGCAGCAGCAGCAGGCAGAGCAGGAGCAGCAGGCGGCTAGTCGGGAGGAGGCTAAGGCGAGGAGTAAGAAGGATAGGATTATGGGGGCTTGAGCGGGGAGTGTGAGCAGGGGATGTATTGGGAATTGGTTCTTGGAATCGCCTGCTTTTATTATGATTCGATAGAGGAGAGCGCGTAGGGAACTACAGTACGAGCAAACGTAGTTATCTTGAAAATACTCCAGAAAAGAATCGACAAGGCAAATCAAAGTCAGCATGTCGGAGGAGGGAAGGGGGCAAATACTTGGGGTATACGCTAGAGTTCATCTAGAAAAAAGGTCCATGCAACTCTCCGAAATCATCCAAAGTCAGAAGTCAAAGACCAAGCGGGATCATACTACGTTTTCATCACAGCAATTAAAATTACCACATTAAAGAGCCTAGAAAACTAGGTGTCCTATCTACTGTAGCAAATGCGTGCAAAAAAAAACACAGAGGAAGAAAGACACACATGATAACAAAGAGGGAGTGACCAAAAAGAATACGATGAAAGCAAAAAAAAAACCCCTCGGTATATCCCATATTTCCGTTTCCATCCATCATGATAATCCCTCTCTCGGCCAAAAGGAAATAAAGCAACGCCATGTAGAAACGCCCAGAGGATGCTTTCAGCAACAACAAGACTGAAAAAGAAAAAAGGAATGACATGCGGCCAGCGGATCTCAAGTTGTGGAAAAAACCGCCTGCGGCCACCCCCCTTTTCTCCAATGTTGGAAGCAAAAAGAGCTCTCTGTATTTCTCTTCCTTTCCCTCCCAGCATAAAAAAACAAAACAAAGGACTTCATCAATTCATCGTCATGGTTTGGTTTGTATGCGTGTGGCACATACACAAGACAGGTGCCACTTCTGACACCTGCTTCTTATAGCAATTCACATCCCGGGGTATATCAAATCCTTTCAACAGAGAGGCGCTTAAATCAGCCGTCGGTCCGGCTATTTAATCCTTGCTGAACCGCTTCTTAAGCCAGCTCTTGCGCTTTTCACCTGCATTGCTGCTGTTCTTGGATAGCATCTTGGGCCGTGGCTGCTCGGCGGCTGGGGCGCTGCCGCTATCCAATTTGATGGGCGCGGGTGCAGGTTGCATGGCGTGTTTCGGGGGTTGCGGGGGTGAGCCGTTTGAATACATGCCGTTGTGCTGGGGCGGAGGCGGTGCTGCCTGGTAGGATTGACCGGGGCGATCGCCAAACTCCTCGAGAATAGGTCCTCTGCCAAAGTTATTGATAAAGGCGTATTGTGATGACAAATCTTGCTGGGGTGGCTGGACAGGTACGCCGCGCTCGATGGAGCTGTTTTCACTGCTGGGGTCGTTGGAGTAGGGACCGTCGCTATGACTACCGTTGGAGCCGTTGGTATGTACCGTGTCGCGGGACTTTTGGTATCCGTTCATGGGATAGACACCCTGCATGCTCTGCCTGTTGGTCCATCCCGGGTCCGACTGCATCCGGTTCCCGTACCGCATCCGTGGGGGTGGTGGTCCTCCGCCAACAGGTCCGCCATAGCCATGACCGTCCGCATAGCTATCGCGACCATATTGTCTCTGGGGAAAGTAGCTGGCATTGGAGTGGCGGTTCTGGTCATTGTAGCCTCCGCCATAGTAGCTACTCCGTCGGCTGCCATGGTCCGTGTTGTCAACGCGCATAGACTGCGACCGACGTCTGTATTCGCCATCAATGGCGGCTTCGAAAGAGCGGATCGTGTCGAGCGGGCGCTCCCATCTAGAACGAGTGGGGTTGGAGAGATCAGGATCGACTGTAGGCCGTTTTGTTAGATTTTGATGCTCAAAGCGCAATAGCAATGGGGCCAGCAAAAGAATAAAAAGAACAACATACCAATTGGGTTACCGGAGGAATCGGTATGCTGGAATGAGCGTAGAGACTGGAGGGTGGGCTTCTCGAGCGCAGCGGCAACTGGGTACAGCGGTCAGCAAAGGCCATGTCGAGCGCTCAACAAAAGCAGGGCCAGGCAGGGCATAACGGTGCAGGACCGCAGAAAGGGCAGCAGACATACTAGGCTGTAGCTCGTTCATAGCGTTGTTTGGATCCGCCTTTGAATTGGGGTCAAGGTGTTCGCTGAACTTGCGCTCGTGCTTGGAGGAAGGACTCTTTGGACTCTTTGGGCTCTTTGGCGCGGGCGGGTCGCGACTTTTGTTGCTGTGGAAGCTGAGGCCTCGCTGGCGCGGTTTCTGAGTCGGGTTCTCCATTGTAAAAGCGGAGCCAGGTTCGGTAAGGGGGGGGAGCGCGCGCTTCAGTTACCCGGTTTTTTCTTTTACTTTGTCTTTCCTTTTTCGCTTTCCCTGTTTTTAGGACGACGATTACACTTTGCTCCAAGAAGGCTGGCGGCGGACGGGTATGGCGGACCAGGTCTGTGAGTGGGCGGCGGGTGTGTGGACGCACGCGAAAGTGATCCCAGCGCGACAAGATGTGGGTAGTGTGGGTAGTGGGTTAAGTGATAAGGCGAGTAGGACGGGGCTATGGCTATGACAATGGGCGTCGCAAGAGCACACGAGGAATGTAAGAGAGACGGTAGCGGGCGAAGAGCGAGATGAAGGTGGGTGGCCGGGACAATAGATAGTACTTGTGGTTTTGTGGCATAGGTCAGGTCAGGTAAAGTAAGCTACGAATACGACGCGCGGTACGTAGAGGCCTCGCCATTCCGGCCCTGCGACTTACCCACGACGACTCGTCATCAACGGCGCCGCCCAGCTATCCCGATTGGAGTCTAAGACGATCTACGTCTACAGCCGATCCACTTTCTGAAACGCAGAGAGCAAAGCCCTGGCGCGGAGCTTGCTTCGGACCTGGGCCAAGCAAAGACAGCGGACAGATGCAAACGGACAGTCGGCAGATGGGCGTTTTTTATTGCGCCGTGGGCTTACCGTCTTATCTTCACACCCTCCTCCTTATTCACTCAGATATCGACTGACGAAGCGACGAAAGAATGAGTGCATATATATCCTCTTAGCATGGCCATCGATCCACACCATCTGTCACGCCAACGAAACCCGATCCCCCGCGGCCACATGTGGGAATCGCCCGATAGTATGTACATAGACTGCACAAATTTAGACAGCATCGATAGTCCGTCTGCCAGATGGGGTCTGACTACCCGCGCGCCGGTCCCAGCCACAATGATCTGACCTTGCTGCGTTTGCCATCATCATCATCATCAAAAACCTGCCCAGCCTCCGTAGCCTCCGTTTCCCTCCGCCACCCTATTTTGCATCAATAAACGATGAAAGGGAGAAAAAGCCCCCGGAAGAAATTCCCTGTCTATCATTGCCTCGATTGCCAGTCCAACACAGCCATCAATTAAACCCGCCACCCTCCCTCCATCACCAAAGGCCAGGCAAACACAGCCGAAGTGCCAAGCCCTTACCCCAGTCCCAGCCCGCCAGCAACAAAAAAACAAGTCCCCAAAGGGTACACTACACACGCAAGCTACCCTGCAAACGCCCCAGAACACACAACCCTCTGCATCAGCACTTGCATAATACTCTCTCCTCCCCTCTCTCTTCCACCCTGTCAGTAATCTAGCTCTCCCCCTCTTCTACTTTCAAACCTCCCCCCTCCCCTCACCCTCACCCTCTCCGGCGCTACCCACGCAATCCCTCCCTCCCCGCCAAAATCAAGAAAAAAACACCCGCATACTCAGCCATTTAGCGCGTGGCCTGGTCGACTCTTTGACAAGCTGGCATTCGCCTCCCCGCGTTCAATCCAACTACACTTATTTTACAAAAAAAAACCCCCCCTACCACACGCAAACACGCACGCAGAAAAATACTCGTGTGCGTGTGTGGCTCTGCAACGTGTATTCTACACACACAGACTAACATAACCACTGTAATGATGACATCTGGGGGGGGGTGGTTCCCGTTGCAAATCGGCGATTTTGCGTAGCCGTACACCAAGGTAGTACACTATGTGTGTACTTTTAAAGGGCTACTAAAAAAGCAGGCAGCGTGGCCCGCAAAACGCGTTATGTACTGTGTGTGTGTGTGGTCCTCTTGCCATAAATCATTTTTTTTGTTTGCTCCGCCCTTTCGCCATGGGCGCTCCATTGTGCGTTTGGGAAAAGGGAAAAAAAAAGCTCAGGACACTTATGTACACAAATGCGTGTGAGTGATTGTTGCATACTAAATGCACAAATTACTGGGTAAGTTGAGGGGGGGAGGGGATTTGGATTTCGCGCGTTGGGATTGCATCCCGACCGGAACAAAGTTAGGCGTTCCGAGTGGAGCCGGATTAGCCCGTTTGCCTTGTTGTCCAGTCCAGACCAGACCGTTTTGTAAGTGATATGACCTCAGCTGTTCCCTCTTTTTTTTCCCACCGATTTCCCCGATGGTGTGGCTGAGTCACGTGCGGCGTTTACTTCAAACGGGGGAAAGGTTGAGCTTGGCATTCTACACTGACTCTGACATGCGTATAAGCAAAGTAAAAGGGTAACTTGATGCAGACAGGTCAGAACTTTGAAGAGATTACAGTAATCAAACGTTCAAGTAAGCTTATTTTTTTTCTTTGTCAAATTTTAAAAAGTAGGTTTGACGCCTAGATGGTTCATTTTAACTTCCCCTTCAACCGTTAAATGTTAAAAAGTTTCTTTTTTGTAGCTTGGTCCTTTGTTCATGTAATCAAAAACGCCCACCTCACTTCCGAGAGAGGCCGTGCAACAACACAATACGTCAGATTGGTTTACTTAGCTCTGAGTCGGCATGTTGACCGACGCCTTTGTCGCGACTGCGTCCTCGCTCCTCCACAGACTTGTCACAGTCTTTTGCTGTGTGTAGAACAATAGACCTGGCTTGCCGTAGAATGTGTTGGCGCCGCCTCCTGCAACCGACTTCTTGTTGCCGGTGAAAGAGAACATGGGGAGCTGTGCTGTTGTTAATATCCCTTCGTATTCATCCAGGCTAGCCGGTACACTTACAGGGACTGGAATCGGCACATTGATACCAACTTGACCTGCCTCAATCTCGCGCTGGAAACGACCGGCAGTTGCCCCTGAGCGGGTGAAGATGGCGGTACCGTTTCCGTACTCGTTTGCGTTAATCATGTCAATGGCCTCGTCAATCGTCTCGACGTTCAGGCACACAAGCACTGGTCCAAAGATTTCCTCCTTGTAGCACTTCATGTGGGGCTTGACGTTGGCGATAATGGTAGGGCCGACCTATGACTTCAATTAGTCTCATGTTACACATCCATACGCCGCCACTACTTACCCAGTTGCCATTGGCATACTTCTCAGACGGGGGCTTTTGGCCACGTCCGTCAAGGAGAATAGTCGCGCCCTCCTCCTCGGCGCTGGCAATCAGGTCTTCGATTCTCTTCTTAGACTCTGGGCTGATGACCGGCCCAAGATCGGCGCCGTCTTCGAAACCACCGTTCATGGAAAGGTCCTTTGCGCGTTCAGCAATCTCAGGAACCCAGTCCTTTGTCTCACCAATCATGACCAAGGTACTCAGAGCCATGCATCGCTGCCCGGCGGCTCCGAAGGCAGCACCGGCAATGGCATTGAGTGCATGGTTCTTGTTGCAGTCGGGAAGCACAGCAGCGTGGTTCTTGGCGCCCAAGTTGGCCTGTACACGTTTGCCCTGGGCAGATGCACGTGCGTAAATATATTCTCCGGCCTTGTTGCTTCCTACAAAGCTGATGGCCTTGATGCGTGGCTCGTCGATGATGAAGTCGACAGTCTTGGCCGAACCGTGAATAATGTTGATGACACCAGGAGGGAAACCAGCCTTCTCGGCAAGCTCGGCCAGAATCATACACGCACCGGGGTCACGTTCCGAGGGCTTAATAACAACAGTGTTACCTGTCACAGCGGCAATGGGAATAGTCCAGAGCGGAATCATGGCGGGAAAGTCTTGCCAACTACATTAGCAATATCCTTGCATTGCACCTCAAGTCTTGTACTCACTGAAAGGGCAAATGGCAGCCACAACACCCAGTGGCTCCCTGTAGCTGCGTGTCTCCATGTCCTTGGCGACCTCGAGCACTTCGCCCGTCATCTGAGTTGTGATACCGCACGCCGTCTCCGCCACCTGCAGGCCGCGAAGCACATCACCTCGGGCATCCGCAAACGTCTTGCCCTGTTCGAGTGTGATGCTGGCTGCCAGTCTGTCCCAGTTCTCGCGGATCAAGTGTGTGTACTTGAACAAGATTTGCTGTCTGTGAAGCAAGCTCGTCTCCTTCCATGGCTTGAAGGCCTTCTCGGCGCTGTCCACGGCCGCCTTGAGCTCCTCATCCGTGCTTTGCGGAACCCGTGTCACCAGGTTGTTGGTCGCTGGGTCATGCAGATCAATCCATTGTGTAGCCTTGGAGGCGACAAACTGGTTGTCGATAAAGTTCTGTGTGTCTGCCGGCGATTGGATTGGCTCATGGTTCATGGGGTACGACTCGGCCGCTGCAGACGATGCTGGCTTCAGGTGCTGAGCTGTGGCATGCAGCCGCCGAGCAGCAACCTTGCTTTGATTGATGGGAGTCGACATTCTGGTGAATAGAGGAGTTGCTCGAACCAAGGACGAACGGGCGGTCAGCGTCGGGAGGCGGGCCAGCGCTCGGCGAGAGGCCATATTGCTCTAGGGCAGTTGCCGGGTCGAGTGTGGGGGAATGCGATGCGAGAGTTCAAGACCGACTCGAGAAGAAACCGAGAAAGTCCTGCGACGCAATCCACAAGGCGAATTGAACTATATTATCAGAGAGGACAAGTCCACGTGTTATCCAAAAAGCACTTCTACCTATTAAGGGAAACTTGTTCCGGGCCACCGTTTGTAACCAACCGTCGGAGCTCTGGAGAAGGGGCCCCGCAGTCCACTCCCGAGGTAGCCCTGGCTATCCAAGGCTTATCCTCACCTCCGCGGCGTCTACCGCGTCTGTGTGGTCTGCGGCGTCTACGACGTCGCACACTGCTACTACACACCCTCAACACCACGTCTGTACCTCGTACGACCACATTTCGGTCTCAATCACGTTGCTTGCATCATTTAATGTGTATTGTTTCTTCAGAAATTGCATACTTCATTTGCCTAGTATTATGTAGATCACGATACGGTAGCAATAACGCCATAGAACTCAAAATGTTATATAACCACAATTCTGAAAAAAAAAGCCTTCATGCCGGGTCGGGTCAATCCTCCCAGACCAATTCGCATTTGCGAGGCATTTATGTTTTCCACACCCCGCACTCTATCAAATAGACGTGCCTTTTGCAACAACACCATTGTCTACTAATTTATGAGGCATTTGCTCGCGTGTTACGCTTGTTCACCTCGGCCTGAGCCTTCTCAGATCCTGTAGCGACAGCCTCGGCAGCCTTGTCCTTGGCCTTTCCGGCAGCGTCCTTGGCCTTCTTTGCCTGAGCCTTGACCTGCTCTGCTGAGGGAGCACCACCGGATCCGAGAAGAGCGGTGGCGAGGATGGCAATGATGGTGACAGCGAGAACGCCGATACCGCCAGCAACCTCGGGAACAAACTTGATGGCCTCGACGGGATCACGCTTGGCAATCTCAACAAAGAGGTTGAGCTTCTCCTTGACATAGAGAACCGGGTCATCCTGGAAGACGAGGTCAGAGGGTGACTTGGGCTTATCCTCAGACTTGGGCTTGGTGGCTTCCTCCTCTGCCTTCTCAGCGGGGTGCTTGATGTCAAATGTATCAGCCTTGAACTTCTCAGCGTCCTCGATGGAGTGGCCAATGTAGATGTTGTCGAAGAGAATGTCCTTGGACATGGTCCAGATCTCGAAACCAATCTATTACAATGTTAGTGAGAAACTACAACAAATTGGACGTAAAGGAACTTACAGCGCCAATGGGCTCGAAGTTGGCCGGGGTCTTGTCCTCGAAGTAGTCAGGGTTGGCAATCTTGCGGGGAGCCCAGACGCCCTTGTAAGCAGGGTTGTCGATGAAAGGAGCGGTCCACTTGCCCTTGTAGGCAGGGTTCTTCTTCATAGGAGGCTCCCACTTGCCGCAGCCAGAGACTTCGTCACACTTGGGGTTGGGAACAGTGGGTGGGATCCAGTCACCATCCTCCTCGTCATCCCAGTCCTCGGGCTTCTCAGCCTCTGGGTCAGGAATGGTCTTAGGCTCATCCTCGAGCCAGTCTTCAGGCTTGGTGGCCTCCTCGTCGACAATCTCAAATGGAGCGTCCTCGTCCCAGTCCTCGGGCTTGGTAGCCTCGGGGTCAGGGATACGGGCCTCATCAACCCAGTCTTCGGGCTTGGAGTCCTTGGGGTCGTCAATCTCCTCTGGGGGGTTGACAGCGGGATCAAAATCCTCGAGGAGGGTACCGTTGCGAGTAGACTCGCCGTCGATCTTGATCTCAAAGGTCTGGTCGGGCTTGACGATCAGAGTGTAGAGGGTCGAGGTCTTGACGATACGCGCCATAGGAGGGTTCTTGAGGTGCTTCTCCTCGTACTCGCCGGTCTTGGGGTTCTTGTGGCGGAAGATGAAGTGGACCTAGAACGTCAGCATTGAAGTATAGAAGAGCAAGTCGATATTGCGTACCTTGTTGGTAGCACCGCACTTGTCGGGACCAAACATGATGATGTATGGCGAGGCATTGGAGAATTCCTCGGCGTGAAGAGCCGCGTTGTCCTGGAGGAGCTTCAGGTATGCACCACCGCAGTCAAGACCGTCTATTTTTATGTTAGAATGCCGATGTAACCCAAATCACAGCGACAAGACTTACTCTGAAGCTTGACTTCGTACTGAACAACGAGAGTGTTATCCTTGTTGTCAATGGCCTTGGGGAACTTGGCGGAGATGGCATGATGGGCGGCCTGGTCCTTGATAACCAATCCCTTGTCACCCTCAATGCCCTTGAGCACAGAAGGCTCCTCGACAGCCCAGGTACCAACGTATGCCCACTCTTCTTCGTCATTGACCTCCTTCTTCGCATTTGAGCGTTTCCATCGAGTTTCCCAGTCGTCAGTGAATTGCTCGAGGAAGGGTGCCTTGACTGTTGAGGCCTGCAGAATATACATGTCAGCAAATGCTCCTCTCGAACAAGGAGCAGTCTGGGGAATATACCTTGAAGGTAGGCTTTGTGATGGCGGATGAGGGCGAGGCCTCGGCTTCGGGGGAGCTGGCGTCTTCTGCGCGCACAAAGGCGGCAGCGAGCGCAGCGGTAGCACCAATTGCAAAGCGCATTGTGCGTGCCTGCCGTCTAGGAAGAGCAGAGGACTTGAATCAGGGTGAAGTGGAGGGTTGAAGGGAAGTCTGGGGCGAAGTGGTAGATAAATAAATGCGGGCGTCGTACTCTAGCTCAAGGCCACGGTGGTCAACTTCAGGGAAGGCGGGCAGCAAAGCTCTCCACTATTCTCGGTTAGTGGCCGGGTGCCACGGACCCCTGCCAACGGCTATGGAAACGCGCAGAAGAACGCTCTACGCATGCGCATTTGACAGCTGGCCTCTTGCACATTGGTCCTGATACAAGTGCCCTGTGCAGGCGTGGAATGAAACATAATCAATTGCCTATTTTGTGTGTATCATCATGCAGCTCCTGGGACGTCGGTCTTGGGTGCACAATAGCTCCTGCCTTTTTATTGCGGGAGACATTTACTACCTACTTACTTACCTCCAGCACCCCTAGCATTCCCGCTAGTCCGAATACATAAGCACAACGACTAACGTCAAGGATCAGTAAGTGGGCCGGATCAGTTAGTGGGCCACCCCACCCAACCTGATCCAACGCTCTTCACAACCACCACTATGCCGCGACAACAACGCTCTATACAGACTTCTTGTGAAGGTAGAATAAGTCTCGCTATGGCATCTTATCGTAAGAATCCAAAACAATCAGTGCGCGCCCTCGCAGTAGCGTATGACGTGCCAAAGTCAACGCTCCAA